>NC_136515.1:43949559-44102059 GCF_053919585.1 Euprymna scolopes | reverse complement strand
TGAAGCGACACTCACACATCAGACTAACGATACAACAGATACATACATAGGCATGACGAAAGGGCGCGTAAGCAGAGATTTTACATCCACAACAGTTCCTTCAGGGGAACAACAAGGATAAAGCCAGTATTAGCCGCCCGAGTATGGCAGCTATAACACCACAAAACACCATTCATCATTACATGGAGGAGCATAGAGAGAAGACGAGCATACTCACCAGCCTCCAAACGATGCCCCTTTTATGATGCGGAGAAATACCACATTATCAAGACTGTTAATGGGCATCAAAAGACATGTTTGAACGTCCGCAGTGAGACCCCCAAAGCCTGTATACATAAGAGGCAAGCACTCCTAAAAACTGAGAAGACCGAACAACAAACGAAAATCCCATCTAAAGGAATTTCTTCAAGAGTATTCTAGATGCAGTCAACTTACCACATAACTTAATAAAAGTGAAAAATATAATAAAAATTAAGAAAATTATGGCTACTTTAAAGAATGCAATATAAAAACAAAAAGACCTAGGAATGAAATAGCCTGCATACCTCCCCTCAACTATTATAAAAAAAGATGGATTAATTACCTCCCTTGGATCAACTAACACATGTATTACCTCCTCTTAACTAAAACAAAGAAAGAAGAACAATTAATAAGATAAATTAATTACCTCCCTTGGAACAGCTAAAATTAACAAAAGTAAGACCGGAAACCATGAGGATCGGAAACAAAAACAGTTCAGTACATATTTACTAAAACGCATTAAATAAAACATTAAAAAAATAGAAAATTCATATTAGAATAAAATAAAATATACAGATATAGGAATAAGTTATAGTTATCTTCATTATAAGAGATAGGAATATAGTAAACTTCATTATAAACAATAAATGCAGACCTACTTTCTCCTCAGACAGAAAGAGCATGTCTGACGTGAGACTAATATTATTTACGATTTACCATTAACTAGTCCTCTTTATGTTGGGCTGGAAACCGACGCTACGAATAGGTTTCTGAACTTTTGTACAATTAAATAAATAAATATGCATATATATATATATATATATATATATATATATTTATATATATATATATATATATATATATATATATATATATATATATAGTGAGAGGGATACGTCATAATCATATTTACACATGAATTTTCGCTCGATCGATGAAGTTAAGCAAAAATAAGCCTGGTCAGTAACAAAATTAGGGGTCATCAAGTGGAATAAGACCATGTATGCATTGAAACAGGAGGAATGCATTTTCTGGTAAGAAATATTCCAGTAAGTGCATACGTGCAAAATAAGTTGGTGATACAAACCTTAAGTTAAGGCATACATATGACAGAAATGTAGTCTACATAATATGCTGTTTTTAATTCGGCACAATAAAATATAAACAAATTATTTGTGTAGATTTCAGACATTTACGGATCTGGACCTAGTACGTGGGAATTCGATAGCGGAGTTTATTTCTGTATGTACTAGCCTGGGTGCGCGGAGTTGCACGGGTGTTTTGAAGTGGGTGTTGAGTAAAAACAAAATGGGTGATATTAGGCAAAGAAAAAAATATGAAAAAATAAAAATAAACGTGACGTTGTCGCAGTTGCGTCCATCGCCAAAACGGAGGTTGCGAAGTTTTCAATTAATTCAAGTAAATCGACACGAGGGGGTGATTTTCGAAAATATCAGCGAAGAATAGCGACCCCCCTCCCCGTAGAATAGTGCCAAGTAGTAGTTGAGGAAGTGTATTGTTTTACCCAATTATTTGATATGTGTCGTCATACGGGTAGAGCTCTAAAAAAATACGGATCTCGTGAAAATCAGTCCCCTCTGTCCAAAATTTTATGCAGACATAAACAAACAAACAAACAAACAAACATACATACATATATTTAAACATGCAGGTTAAATTTAAATTATAGGCGTATGTATCTATGTATATATGTTTATAAATATAAATACATATATATATATATATTGTATATAAGGTTTCTGAAATATATATAGCAATTAAGCTACACCGAATCGTCCACGTTAAAACCCTGTGTGCATTCATTTTAATTTGCTAGTTATTTAGACCATTACTTTCTGGGGGGGTATTCTGGTGTAGATTACTCTCTATGTGTATATTAAGACAAGAAACGATAATATATATATATGTATACATATATATATACATATATATATATATATATATATATATATATATATAAAATTTTAGTCATTGAATATTTTTTAAAAATTTATGACGTGAAATGGTTTGGTTCCAAATTAAAATATTTTATTATTCTATGTAAGACAAAAAATACATTTTAACTATTATAACTCCTTATCCTATACGATTTCGATGTCTACCATCACTTTAAAGAAGAAAATATTAGTAAATGATTACAATAGTTTACACCTTATTTGCTAAAGTCATAGTGGCATGGAAACTCACGATTAAAAGTGTTTTTTAAGCATTTAAATAAGAGCGAGTAAGGGAAGTAAATGAAAAGGATATAGAAAATCACACCCAAAATGCATTCTAAAATCCGAAGTGAAATATTCGATAGCAGTGAGGTAATTGGGTCCAATCTGTATTTTGAGAAACCCACATCACAAGTAATAGTCCGAAGTAAGCACATTTTCCTGGAGTTTTCTTAGTTTATAAAATGAGCCCGGTGAAAAAAAAATATACAGGTCCGGTAGATCTGTTTATTTATAAATAAAACAATATGTACTTAATTTTTTTATATAAATATAAATATGATCTTAAAATTCCAATTCAAAATACCTTCAAATTCTGAATAAAATAAAATAAAATCGTCTGCTGCACACAGGCAAAAAAAAAAAATAATAATGAAGTGCAATCACAAGTTTCCATACTAATTGTTTTTTGTGAATACCTTTATTCTGAAGTATATATATATATATATGTATATATGCATATACATGTATATCTATATATATATATATATATATATATATATGCATATACATGTATATCTATATATATATTTATACGCATATATACATATGCATAGAGTACGTATAAATATATACATATAGATATTCATATATATGTATATATATGTATGTATACATATATAAATATATAAGCATATATACGTATGTGCATGTATACATAGAAATATACATGCATATATACATAGTTGCACGTATACATATAGAAATATATACATATATACATATATATATGCTAGATACATATATATATATATATATATATATATATATATATATATATATATATATATATATATATATATATATATATATATAGATATATATATATATGCATATGTGTTTCTGTAATTACCCGCGTTGGGGGAGTACGTCTTCAGTCCGAGAGTTATCGGAATTTTATTATGTATGAATAAATTTTCTCTCTCTCTCTCGCTCTCTCTCTCTCTCTCTCTCTCTATATATATATATATATATATATATATATATATATATATATATATATATATATATATATACGTATATTTCGCCCCTACTGTTGATTTCAATAACATCTTTCTGAATGATGTCAATAACAACAGATATGTAAGATTTTTTTTTTCTGTGGCGCTAAATGTTCTTGTGGATTTTCTTCGTAGAAATGTTTACAGCTTTAAACTTTGTGCAACTTTCTCTTGTTTTTAAGTATCATATACGGATATGAATGCACACTCATTTAATCGTCATATTCACTATCGTGTATTATTAATGGTGTGGTATGGTTGTTAATTCTGTATATACTTGCTTATACGTAATTTGCGTTTGAGCTGTTTTATTAGGGCGTATTAGTTGTCACTGTTCGTGTACTAGTTTACTCCTAAATTCGGCAGAAAGATGGCCGTATGGCAGATTCAAAGTATGTATGAATTTTCACCTGCATTGGGTGAAACATTGATAGAAAAACACAAAAATGGTATTATGCACTGTAAGTAGTTTAAGTAATACAAACGTAAAACGTGTATAAATTATTTCACTGTTATGTATATTTATTACTTCAACTGTGTTTCTATGTGTTATGCTTAAATGCTAGTATATCTAATTGGTATTTAAGATTGCACTGTAGACAGATATGGGTACTTCTAATATTTTTACCTATATGTGTAGAAATATTTCTATTCTCTCTAAGATTGAACCACTTGTCGAGCATACTTCACTTTCTCACTCCTCTTTATTCTTTACCTCTTGCCTTGATTCGGAAACAGTCTTCTCTATATATGTTAAGTACGTGTGGTCGCGACGACAACGGAGAATGTGTTGAAAGGATTTACATAAAGGCGGGAACTGATTGACGATGTAGTGCGTGTCGTTGCTACCAATGCGGTCCACCTCAAAAGAGAATGCGATTCCTCATTCCTAGGCAGACCGGCCTCAAGTTTGACCGGAATCTAAATAACATGATAATTTGTTGAACGACGAAACGTCTCCACATTCGAATATAAACAAGCGGTGTACACCCCCCTTCATCTACTGAATGACATTCCGGTAGCTGATGTAGTTGTAAAGAAAACTACAGACACAATCTGACCGTGGTTCCTAATTATACTGACCTCTTTCTGCCTTTTGTACACACTTAAGAAAATCACACAGAATGACTGTTTGATGGTTATTTGTTACTGGGAAAAAGTTTTGCGCAATATTCAACGCACAATTCTCCCAAGTATTCATCAATCAGTGTTCATTAAAAAGTGGGGTTTTCTTATTTACTTGTCTCCCCACTTCGGGTAAGTGAGATACAAAATCCTTTGCATGTATATGATGCGCAGCTCCTCAGAATTTTGCGCGGTGGATGACGTAAGCATAAAAAAGTATTCCAGTAAAACATGGCGACTCTGCTCCTGACTCTGAACGGGGCAGGTATTATGCTATAAAATACTGATTTGCAGATGTGTAAATTAGTGTTTAAACAGAGTACACACATGGGCATTCAAATGTGTGGGGAAATATTTGTCAGCCTCATTGATCATCGTGCTTGATCACAAAAACAAGTAGAAAAATCTCATTCTACTTGTAAATAGAATCACCAATCACCATAATACCACATTTACCTCATATTTTCTTTAGATTCCCAAAATGGTTAAAACTACTATCATTCAGAGAAACCAATACAATTATTTTGCTTTAATATCAGTGTAGTTGTTTCTTTTTTTTACTTTAGGAGGATTACAATCTCATAACTAAAGACGACAGACTCGAGGCTTCAAATGATAGACACACAGGTTACTATTAATTGTATACACTTAATACAATAAAAGCAGAATACTAAGAATACTTAGATTATAATAGCAATACTAATATTTTAATTAAGGAATATTGCATCGGGAAAACAGAAAATAGACACATATAGAGATAAAGAGAATATAGAGGCATCGTGCTCCCTTATATATTAGTAAACACACTTTACGCTGAAAAGTGTCTTTAATTGTTGTATGAATATCCGATTTCGACACTTTGATATCCGTTTATCTATTCTAGCAAATAAATCATGTGACTTATTTTATTCTGCGCATGACACCAGTGTTTCGCTTTTGTATCCTCAAACAACTAAAAAACGAAATATAGAATTGTTGACTGATACATTACACACAAAATGATAAAATTAATAACGTTGTTTAGTTTTGATAGAAAGTTTCTGTTAAGCATGAGAGCGACTCTGCTCTAATGCTATCTATACTCATTAGACTAATAACTCTTACAATTTTTATTCTCAAACACGTCTTATTAAATCCAGTAATTGAAATCAAACCAATGAGTTGTGACATTTCTGTTTCAAAAACGTTATCCTACATAAAATTAGACTATAATCTAACCAAATGTTTAGCATATAACAACGTAATATAATGTCACAAATGAATTTCTAAAGGTAAGCGTAAATATCACAACAGTAAAATCATGAGGTTCGTGATATTCCTATATATTTGCTCATTAAATATCTTCCAATGTTGTTCAAGTCGTTACTCAACGAGAAGCAAATGTAACCTAAAGAAATTCTATGTTCCTCCCGTCGATTCTGCAGAGAGTAAGAACTTTTATTTGTTGCTCTTATGTTAAAGAATTCATTATAGATCAACACGGCGAAACTCTGTATAAACTAGCATGTTCTTGTAGGCAAAAGACATAAAAGTTTCTGCTAATATATATAATTACCATAAACACGATATATTACATACAGAGAATTATGAAATAAAAAATCTAATTAGTATAGTACGCCAGTGTCTCGTGTACATGAATCATAAAAAATACTGTTCAGAATTATGTGTACCAAATTTATTGCCTCATTTAAAAATAATCGTTGAAGTCGGTTATTAATATAGCTAAGAAAAATTGAAAATCGTCTTTCTTTGGTCTCGAGGTTTAAAGAGGAATTATAGTATAGTACACTTTGTACCAAGACAGGAATCAACCAGCGGGACTGTATTTTATGCCAGGCTAATTATATGCCAGTAACTTCTCTCTTACTTGCAGTCCCACTGAAGATAGAGTTTTAAATACAACATCACCTATGTATGTACTGATCCAGCTAAATAGCGCTTGACACCAATTATCTTAATTCGTATATTGTCAATTCAAAAGGGCGATAACTTCAAAGTAATTGAGATATTGTTCAATGGCTGGAAATGCTACGTTTTTATACCCGCCCAAAGAAGGAATATTGCTTTTTAGAACTAAAGAGGCTATCATTTCGGATGATGTCTAACAGTCAACAGTATGGAGAAGCAGTGTGGGGGGTGTTTACATAACATTTAAAGCTCTGCTGACTAGTACAGTCATCGAAACATGGAAACCATGTCGAATTCAATATGCAAGGAATCCAAGGTAGTAAAATATGAGAATAGAAAGTTTTGCGTTTTCAAGACGTGAAAATTGAAAGGCTGCAATTTTGTTACTTGTCAGGATAGTCGACCGTATATGAGTCGGAAGGGGGAGTGTACTTATAGTATTTCCGGACACCTTATATTAAAATACTTGCAAATAAAACTTTAAGGCGATAGAGCTAATGTTGAGGTTTCCTGCAGATTGCGAAACCTATCAGATTGTATATTCATTCGTGGAATCCTTCTCATAGAAGCACCAGCTTTGAGGTGTAAATTATCTATAATATAAATATGAATCGTCGGTTTGTGTGAATGTATGTATGTATGTATGTATGCATTTTTTATGTCTGCACAAAAAAAACATTCCACAGACGCGATGAATCCTGACGAGATCGGTATTACGTCTCGGGCAATAAATATCGAAAAAAGGCCCAAAACATTTATTCCCTACAAGCAGTTTCTACAAGGAGTGGATCGTCTCTTACGTCACAATTTTTGAAACTCATCGCATCGGTTGGATTGACTACGCGTAAATACTACGTTGCGAACTACTGGTGTAGATGTCACATTTTTTAATCCTTTTTCTCCTCCCAGTTACGGGTTCGAGCCTGCCTCCCTAATACCACTTTTTTAGCACCTCTGCCTAGTATTATTTTAATCCCACCCCGATACTACCACATTTTTTACACCCCAGTGGTTTCGTACTACACCAACATCACACACCGGAGCACCCCCCGCTATTGTCGTTTTGACCTCAAGGGGCCCTTACTACACCACCTATGTACCCGGACAACGTCTGCACTCCCGCTAATATTCAATAAATGCGCAACTTTTTCCTTTGTAAAAATGTAGGATACGCTCTGTTATGTGTAATGTTATAGCATGTTAGAGGGCGTCCACACTCTTAGCAGCAGCAGTGGCGATGAACTGAATATATTTCTTCCAATTAATGTTGGCCGGGACCAATTTGCTGAGGAGGTTTAACGATGGCTTGTCATATAGGGGGCTAGTTCTTATGGAAATCAGTGTTAAGGAATACATTTTAATTGTTAAAATAAATAAGCATTTTCTTAGTAGCATTCAATGAGACGATCCCCTTACAGTTTTACCCGCTACCGACTGAATTCGTTTTCTAAGAATTCTACCATTAGCTTAAATATGGGTGTCTGTATTTTCCATCATGGCTATTATAGAAGGTGGTTTCATCAGAATGTATAACAATCTCGGTCACACATTATTCAGAACGGTCTTTGCAGAATATCAGGAACAAGCAAGGTCGAAATATCGATATACCTCCATTTATATCATGTTGTAATTACGCGTGGCTTTCGTAGACTACCAAGATGCTTATTTTATTTTTACTATTATATGAAAGGACCTGTATCTGTCTGTGTTGTGTGAAAAAGATTCCTTGCCTATGGACTCGAAAACAGTCTAGGCGATTTTTTATGAAATGTCACAAAAATGTACTTCATGTGTTTGGAAATGTTCTTTGATAGTTTTTTATCGGAATGTCTTTGATACGTATCGATAATCAATAATCAAAATAATCCGATGAAAGAAGTCTCAGGTAATTTTAGGCAAAGTTTGCCACGGTTACAAAGCTTAGCATTACAAATGGATATGAGGAGTTTTATTTCCACCAAAAGCGAAAGGACCGGCAAAAAAAAATCAAAGAGTAAGTTCTTAGATATATCAGGGCGCGTTCAAAATAAACGTATTTGTTTAAAGCACAAGTGCACTATGGGGATTGACTTTGTTACTTAAAACTTCAATTTACGCCATTATAATCGGGCAAGCAGTAAAGCTAGAAAATAAAATCAACAGTAGATTTTTTCATATGGCAGGGGCATGTGCGACATGACTGATTTTGTTTTAAGGATAATTGAGGCATTATAATAAACTTTTGCATTTAAAATTGTATACAATCATTATATTTTTTAAAGTTTTATGAAATCAACAGCATGCCCCCTGCACTACAATGTATACTGCAATGTAAGCTGGATTAAGTAACTGCGGGGAGTCAAGTGAAGCCAGAGTCCGGTGCAGCTTGACGGGTCTCCAAATAGAGAAAGCAATATATTTGACCAAAAACTAGGCGATTAAACCAATTTCGATGACAATAAAAATATGGGATTCTGAATAATTCTTTAGTCATCATTTAATCCGGGGGAAACTTCGGGTCTCCTTGCTAATCAAAATATACTATTCAAATACAATTGTCGTCAAATACAGTTTTGTCCTGAACATTGTTATAGGTACTCATCACGCCGATGACAAATCCAAGGAATCAATCAGATGGTGATTAAAGGCGAGGCATATTTGTATTACAATCGTTTCTAGCTATTTATTTGAAAATTGAGATCTGCATCAAAACTTTGTGTTTAACAGCATAAGTAGCGCAGGAAAAAATGTAAACGTGCAAATTACAAGACAAAAAATAGTATTTAAGATTTATTTCACAAAATTTATTCGCCATTACATATGTATTTTTTACGGTATACTCATATATATATATATATATATATATATATATATATATATATATATATATATATATAGATATGGCATAATCATGTTGCCGCTTCGGTTCCTGAGCCTGCTTAGTACAATAATCAGTGTCCATTTCAAAATATTAGCGGTTTATGGTACTCTCAGCTTTTAACGGAATGCTTTTGGGTTATACTAGGCACCTAATTGCTCCTGAAATATTCCAGTACTGACTTTAAAGAGGATAGATAATCATCTAAATATATCGATGTGACTAGATTTGCACTTTTGTAATTTCCTAGATTAAACCAATAGCAATCGTGAGGATAGACAATAGTTAAACCAAACAGACAATCATATTTAAATTTTGTCCGGTCTCACATATATATCCCGCTTTATGAACGTCAAGCTCATATATTCTGAGTAATATTCAACAAAGAAGAGACACGCAGCCATAGATTCAGAAATACCAATTTATCTACAGACATAAAAAAGAAACATTGTACCGATATTGATTAAGAGAGTTTGGAAAATCATAGACTGGTTTAAGTGACATTAATTGAATATCCCTTACAAATGAAAATCACCTGAATAAGAAAACGGTTAATATACATTCTACCAAATCAACAAAGCCAAACCAATTTCAAGGATGAACGAAGTGCGTTTCGTCGTAACATAAGAGAATATAAATGTTAATAAAAGTAGGTTTGGCAGCTTGTCAAAAATTTGCGAAGGACATCAATAAAGTCCCAGAATAAGTAACCTCATGTTTTCAATTATAAATTTATTTAAATATAATTATTGTTTTTATAATTTAAAATAATTGGTTTCTTCATATCCATGAGAACTCTATAATTTGATATACTGAAGTTTTAGCATTTGTAATATTCAAAATTAAAAATCTAAATAAACATTAAAACGTTGTGGATTAGTGAATGCTAAATACAATTCTCTGATTATGCAAGAGCTATATGTTACATTAATTGACACGAACAAATGAGCATCAATAAAAAGCGTTATGGCAAAAAGGTTTGGCAGACAAAATATTATAACATGCATAAAATAACGCAACCAACCACATGAAATATGGTAGGCTGTTTGGAGGTCTGTTTAAAAATAAAAAGGGGTTGTAGGCAGGCAGGCCCGTATCGCAAGGAAGGAAAAGAACGTGAAAATACAAAATGAAATCTTTGCCGTTGCGCCCATCGCCAAACAAGAAGTGGCGAATGTTTAAATAAAGATTAGTCAAATGAAAAGAGAGTGTGACTATCGAAAATATCGGCGAAAGAACGCAACTTCTACCTGTGGAAAACTGCCCAGCTGAGTATAAAGAATTAATGTGTTTAGCCAATTGCTCACTATTTGTCGTCCGAAGGGGCGAGCTCCAAAACAATACCAGTCTCATGAAAACCGTCGCCTCTGTCGAAAGTTTAAGACAGTCAATTATACATACATGCATACATACATACATACATACATACATACATACATAAATACATACATACATACATACATGATGATTGCAACGTCTTGTCAGACGAGTGCCACTCTCTCACACACTTAAAGTCCATGAGCCCAAAAATGCTTTCCCTCGCTACAGAACTATTTTAATAGTAAAGTGTCTGAGGGAGTATCTGTACACAGATGATGTTACAGAATTAAAGCTTTGTACGATAGCTAAGTTTCTCTCTCTCGGTGCAAAATGTTGAGATCCAGCAACACGCAAGAGCAAGATAGCCAGCAACAAGTTGAACTGCAGACCAGCTTAATGCGGATACTGATCTCCCGCTTTATGGTTTTTTAAATAAGAGATTTGCTTCTCTTAGAAAGGTTGTCTTCAACACGGCTTACGGGAGCTCTCTCCACACCAACATGCAAACACCCACAGTACTAGTTGGCCGTTGACCTGGAAAAAGTGGTCATTCGCCGTCTGTAAGGTCTTGTGTTTAATCCTTCAGCAAGACTAGCTACCTTCCTCACCAAACAAGTCTGGTGCGGGAACCAGTTTAGTCACCGGTAACTCGACAGGTAGTACTGGGTTACATGGTACCAGTAGCATATAACATGACCTGACACACATACACACGTACACACATACATACAAATACTATATTTGGTCAGGTATAAACAATAATTCGCTAAACGTCTACAAGTATATATACACATATTCTTACATAGACGTGTATCAATAGAAAATAGAGCAAAACAGGAAAAATAGATATTAGTATGGATATACTTAAATGCCTCGATACAAAAGTATGTGAAAATAATATGAAATAAAGAATTAAGTGTAGGTGATTATATACAGAGTTGTACAAATAATTTGTAAATAAAAGATGGCAAAATTCCACTAGACTTCAGATCAATCCCGTAGGAATTTGTACTTGCTAAATCCGGTCATAAAATGTATGCGTAAAACACGTTTAAAGTTTATTATAAAAGGCGTAACATACGGTTTAAATCAACCAGTACGTTCCTCGTGAAAAAAAATATCTATACGGATAATATGTATAATTATAACTTTTTTAACTGTCGTTCAATTCGAGAAGCATCGGTAAATCATTAACTTTTTGTCGTTTCAATCTCTCAAGTGGTTGGAAATTGTATAGTGTACGCATAATTTAGAAACAAGTTCTCGGTCAGTTTCGCGACAAAGAGAATTAATTGATCGTTGTCAACATCCGATGACCATCTCAACGCTCATCATAATCAAACCTATCGTCGCCTCCAGGAAATTTCTTAAACAACCATCCTCTGTGCATTCAGTAATGGCTCCATTGATAATGTGAAGTGTTGCAACAGCTCTGCGGCTTAGTTTTCCTGGAAATACTAAAATGTAAAGTAATATCACAAAAATTCATATAGAAATACACCATTCGGAATCGAATTTAAAAAAAAAAATCTGTAAAGAGAATTTTTCTTATAGAAACTGCGCAACATTCTATATAACGTATAAGCCGAAACAAATAAGACCGCTCGGAACAACGACGAACTCAATTTTGTTTAATGACCTGCATATATATATATATATATATATATATATATATATATATATATATATATATATTTATCTTTATTAAGACAGCAACATTTTTAAATAATGAGAAAGATGTGAACCATCATCAAATGTTAAAAAAAATACATAAGTCGATTAAAAAAAATCACGCAGTGTAATAAAACCCAAGAAAAAAGTGCACGCTGGTCGGCATGTTATAAAATATGTAAGTCGATTAAAAAAAATCACGAAATTAAAAAAGAACAAAAAGTAAATATATATATATATATATATATATATATATATAGTTACAAAAAGTATATATATATATACAAAAAAGTATATATATATACATACTCTTATGTATATATTTATATATATGTGTATACATATATATATATGCATATATATATATATATATATATATTAAACAAGCTCATAAAAAGTAAACCTATTTTCCAAAAATAAGATACTAAAATACAAAAAAGGCTATCCTGTTCCATAGAGTAAATACAATCGATTGATGACACCCCAGAGTAACATAGAAATTGTTTAACTATATTTAAGGAAACACATTCGATAAATTAATTTATAATTATTATTTTCGCCTAGCTACACATGTATGACAATACTCGAATCTCTAACTTTCTATTGCTTAGTTTGCAATTCTAACTAAAAGTCTCGGTGACTTCAATCGAAATTGAACACTTGTGTAGTTATATTAAAAATGTCCGCTACGTTTTAAATATATTATAAATTTCCAAAAAGCTTTTCACATGTATAATGATTAATATCGAGGTAATAATCTAACGTAATGACAGATAAAAACCAGGCTTTCCTCCATGAAGCCGGAACCACTTAATAAGTTCAAAATTACCAATATAAGAAAACTTGCAGTAAAACAATATTAAAAATTATTATACAATAGGCGTTGAATTTCACGCACAACAATATTAATAAATATACTAAAAACCGTATAGCAAACTTAAGATCCGAGTTCATTTCCTTGCGACCGTCAGCCGATTCAAAGTTATTCGCAGTAAAGAGCTATGTTATAAAATATGTAAAGGTGAGGGGCCGGGAACCGGTCCAGCACCTGTTGGACTGAGGTACACCGCCTGGGTAATACCTAGGAGGTCCACCCTCCCAGGCCATGCCACCGGGCTTTCCGGTGGGGCAAGTTTATTGCTTGCTGCCTGAGGCGCCCCGACCGGGGAATGCCGACGGGGTAACTCAGGCAATTTTTAAAATTGCAGGAGTGCCCCTCCTTTAGGGGAGCCTGCGGGGTTCCCACTTTCCGGCCTTGTGCCACATTTTGCTGAGGTGGGCAGCAAATAAATATCTACCCCATTAAAACACTCTTTTGATGGGATGTCTCCTAGCGGCTTCGGCTGCAGGGAGACAGGGTAGTACATGTCAAGGATTCGTCACTTGGCACTCAGCCCAACAGGTGAGGGGCCGAGAACCGGCCCAGCACCTGTTGGACTGAGGTACACCGCCTGGGTAATACCTAGGAGGTCCACCCTCCCAGGCCTTGCCACCGGGCTTTCCGGTGGGGCAAGTTTATTGCTTGCTGCCTGAGGCGCCCCGACCGGGGAATGCCGACGGGTTTACTCAGGCAATTTTTACAATTGCAGGAGTGCCCCTCCTCTAGGGGAGCCTGCGGGGTTCCCACTTTCCAGGCCTTGTGCCACATTTTGCAAATAAATATCTACCCCATTACACATCCAAAATATTGCAACATCCTACCCATTTTTTTTTATAATGAGCAAGTCCCTTGTGTTCGTTCTGCTAAAAAAGTAATATATATTTTTTATTCAATTATATATGACAAAAATTAGAAATCATTTTGATCTTAGAATTTTAGCATGTAAAAAACGCCATTTTTGAATTTGGTTCAAATGTCAAAACATATATATGTGTATATGAAAGAGAAATAAAAGAAATAAAAGGTATTTTAACCTTGAAAAGGGGGGTATGTGAAAAAGAAGCATTTTCTAAACTTTGATTATGCAATTTTGTAAAAAAAAAATAAAATAAAATAACGCTTGCATATAAATAAATATACACACATGCAATATGTACCCGTTTATTTTTTTTTTTCGTTAATTAAAACAAGGCAAAAAAATAGGACATTTTTAAAAATAAGAAATAAAATTAAGGTGCACAAAAAATAAATAATTGTCAATTGTAATATCTGCGCGCCTTAAAATAAGCATGCACAAACATTTTGTCGAAAAGTAAAATTACAAAGAAGAGGCTTTTAAAAAGTGACTTAAAAATGTTTATTTTATTTCAGCAAAAGTATTAGTTACGCATTAGTTGGTTAAAGTGTTAATACAAATAAAATGGATACAGTTTAACGTCTTGTCCAGGACTATTTTTTATATAAGAAATTTATATACATACAGGGCCGTGAAAAAAAAGAAAAAAATAATTCAGTCGAATCCCCCAACAAGTTTATTCTTGTTGCGGGTTTCGTGAACATATTAGCGATATTTTGTTCTGATGATATGCAATTCAAATAATGGATTCCTTTTTCACCTCGTTTTTTATGAAATGGTATTTTATATCTATATGCTTAGATCTTTGGTTGATTATTGTGCTCTGTGCTAAGACTATACTGGCTTGATTATCACAATTAATTACTACGGGTTTTTTAGTTAATTCTGGATCTAAAATAGTCTTTAGGATATTTTCAAGGTAGAGTGCTTCCTGGGTTGTGTGTGTGATCGCGATAAATTCTGCTTCACACGTAGAGAGAGATACAATTTGTTGCTTTTTAGATTTCTATGAAATAATAGACCCATTTCCTTAAAGTCTGAAACAATATCCAGATATACTCTTGCGATCTTCGTCGTTTCCCCTGTCTTAATCCGAAAAACCTTCCAATTTTAGGGGGTTTCTTGATTTTCTAAATACTAACTTCTGTTCTTTAGTTCCTTTTAAATAACGCAGGACTTGTTTAGCTCTGTTTAACTCCTTCATTGTCGGTCGTGATAATTTTTTGTGACAGTATTGTTACTGTATAGCATATGTTGGGCCTGGTTGCAGTCATTAAATATATAAGACTACCTATAATTTCGCGGTATTGTTTTTCATTTATTATTTCAGATTATGTGTGTATATTTTTAGTAATATCATTTTCGACCGGTGTAGAACGTTTCTTGCACTCTCCCATTCCAAAATGTAATAGTATTTTGTCGATGTATCTCGATTGATTCATCGTAACAAGTCATTTGCTTTGAGTAAATTCTATCCCCGAAAACCAGGATATTTTGCCAAGATCGGTAATTTGGAATATTTTACTTAATTTGTTGTTAACATCGGTTAACATTATGTCACAATTTGATGCGATTAAATAGCATCGACCCACATAACCAAAATCAGTAGTTTATCGTCTTTGTGTTGGGTATATAAACAGATTTCTATAGCGCATTGTCTAAATTCTTGTTTAATAATAAAATCATGAAATACTGTATTCCAACAGAGAACTCTGTTTTACACCATGTAATGACTTGTTAAGTCGCCACAGGCTATTTTTATTTTTCATTATAAATCCCTCTGGAGGGGCAATAT
Organism: Euprymna scolopes; assembly: GCF_053919585.1. Lineage (NCBI taxonomy): Eukaryota > Metazoa > Mollusca > Cephalopoda > Sepiida > Sepiolidae > Euprymna > Euprymna scolopes. Next base: position 44,086,169 of record NC_136515.1, on the reverse strand, counting down.
ACATTTCACAGTCTATTTAAGCCTTCAAATAAGCATTTTTACGTCCATTTGATGGGTGCTTAGGTCATATTGTGATGCGAATTGCAGTAAAATTCTGATTATCGTTAGGGTTGTGGTCGGTGAATACGTAGAAAATATTCTATACAGTAAATATGAGAGTACGTTTTAGCAACAAATCTAGCTCTGTACTATTCTACGCCTGATGCTGTAGTATTTTTTGTAAAGATCCATCTGGTAGAAATAACATGTTTATCTTTTGGGAGAGGCACTACCGTATGGGTATCATTTTCGGTTAAGGCATCTATTTCTTTTTTCATGGCAATTTTCCATTCATCACAGTGTTCTGAATTTATTGCTTCGTTGTTTTTTGGTGCATTTTCCATTGAATAGTCATAGTCGATTTGGTAATCTTTTATATTGTCGACCACAAAAAAATCGGGTCGCCTTCTATTTCTTTTAGGATATCTTTTGACTTCATCATCATCATCATCATCATCATCATCATCATCATCATGATGGGCACTCTTGTATCCGTCATTTTTATTGTCTTCGTTTGTTTTTATTTATTGAGGAAATATAATTTCATCTTCTTCATATGACGGGGTTTCGTCTGTAAAATTAAACCTGTCTAGTAATTTTACACATCGGATTCTTTTTATTTTTTTTCTCTGGAAAAATACTAAATTGGATGGACTGTTTTTATCGTATCCAAGACATACACCTCTGACGGCTTTAATATTCAATTTACTCTTTTTGTTTATATATGTGAAGCAACTTGAACCAAATATATGCATTCTGCTTATATTTGTCCTTTTACCACAGAAAGATTCATATCGAGTTTTAGATAGTCTTTTGTTAAAACACGTGTTGCGTATATAGGCTGCCGCCATAAGTGCGTACGTACGTCAAAAGTTTTTTGGGGAGTTTTGATTCAATGAGTAGGAATCTTGCCATTTCAAAATTGTCCGCCACGCTCTTTCAGCCGTTCCGTTTTGGTGTGGCGATCTAATAGCTGATTTTTCATCCTTGATATGATGGTTAATTAGAAAAAGTTCAAAGTCTTTATTGGTGAATTCCGTACTGTTGTCAGTCTGTATACACTTTACTTCACCGTAGAGAGCCATGTCGGCTAAATATTTTTAAGTTGTTAGCAGGGAATCAGATTTGTTCTTTAAAATGTAAACCATTATTAAATCTGAATGTCCATCTACGAAATTCAACACATATTTATAATGTTCTCTGACCATCGGTTCCACGGGACCATTGAAGTCACAATGCACCATTGATAGAAGTTTTTTGATGTTTAGATTTTCATTCCATCAACTACAGTCGGCAACTTTTTGATATCAAGAATCTTGCAGTGTCCAGGAATTTTATGCCTATCTGTAGATCATAGCAGGCGGTTCTCGATGGGACTACGGTATTTAAATAATATACTATTCCATTTTCTTTAATGTCGAATACAGTTCCATTCGAGTATACCAGTTTTGATTTATTGGAGCTAAAGATTATATTTGCACCTTGTTTCATGGCATCTTGTACAGAAAATATATTTTGTTTAAATTTTAGGATTAGAAGAGCGTTTTCTAGCATACAGAAAGATAGTTCACCTTCATTGTTCTTCCGGGAGATTTTATCATCACCTCTTTTGAAAACGATATCATTTACTCGACTCCCGTCAGCTAATTCTACAAAATAATTTTGTGGTTTAAAGTTGTGATCAAAATTGATAAAATCAGATTCCTTTGTAATCACATGTGCTGTGGCCCCACAATCGACAAGAACATTATTATTGTTTGTTGAAGCATTAAACGTACACGAAAATAAAAATGTATGTTCTCTAACAGAGCTCTCTACATTTTTAGTGGAGTCGCCATTTTGAGTCCTGTATCTACATTGGAAACTCTTGTGATTAGGTCGTCCACAATTATAGCAAAAAATGTTTGTACTTTTCTTAGGAGAAAAATTGTTTTTGGCAAAGTCGCGGTTTTTATTCCTGGCATGAGTATAATTCAATTTTGGTATTTTTATGTGTGTATTTTTAAATTTCATGATATTTTTGGATTCGTTTTTTTTTTTCTGAGATGAGTTTTTCAGTTTCTTCATAACTTCTGAGTGCTACCTTGAATTGGTTAAAAGTCATGGGGGTTTCTTACTGGCTTATCACGGTGGTAAATGACTTGAAATCACTCGGTAATCCCTTAAGGACCATGGAAATTCATAGAGTGCCACTTATAACTTCAGACATTTTTAAAGAATTTGCAGTCGTTTCGGCTCTTATAATATCATCAATAATAGTTTCTGCTTCCATTCGTTAAAGAGAGGTCAGTTCAGTGTATAAAGAAATAATTTTGGGGTTTCCTTTCGATAAATAATGATCTCTCAATATGTTCAATGCTTTGCAGTCATCGTCCAGGGCATGTCTTATTACCAGTGATAGACTTTGGTCATCTAAACACTGTATTAATTCCGCAAAGACAGTTGCGTCCTTTTCAATGAAGTCGGGGTCGTTTCTGTTTTCAGGTTGTGTTCGAAGTACTATGTGTAGCTTTTGGATTCGTAGATATCCTAGAAATTAAACTTGCTACAATTCGAATTTTATTGGGATCCATCGAAATAAAGAGGCACGATGGACCCATAATCTCTAGAAGTGTACGCCATGTTTAGTTTCAGTAGAGTTTCCGATGGATCCTTGTTCTAAACATGCCTTGAGAGGTAACTGGTTTGCAGTAGACAGAACAGAATCCGAAGGTTCGTTGTTACACACAAGTCCTGAGAGGTGACTGGTTTGCAGTAGACAGTTCCACAGAGCAAAATATTCTTACCGTGTCGAGACGGAAAAAGCATGCGACATGTCTACATAAAAGGTTTAATATTTTTGAAGCAATTATGGTTTCTGATTAGTTGATAGCAGAACGTGAATTAATTCGATTCGTCAGTTCCTAGCAGCATCGTTTATAAATAGAATCGTCCGACTGTGTGGCATCATACCCCCACCCATCGTGATGGGGAAGGTCTCCTAGCGGCCTCGACTGCAGGGAGACAGAATAGTAGTACTCGTCAAGGATTCGTCACTTGACACTCGGCGAAAGAGATGAGGGGCCGGGAACCATCCCAGAACCTGTTGGACTGAGGTACGCCGCCTGGGTAATACATAGGAGGTCCACCCTCCCAGGCTTTGCTACTGGGCTTTCCGGTGGAGTAAGATCATTGCTTACTGCCTCAGGCGCCCCTTCCTGGGAATGCAAACGGGGTTACTCAGGCAAGTTTTACAATTGCAGGAGTGCCCACTATTTTGGGAAGCCTGCTGTATCCCCACTTTCCGGCCTTGTGCCACATTTTGTCCGCGGTGGGGGTCATATAAATAACTACCCCATTACATATCCAAAATATTGCAACACATATTTTGCACTTTGCATGAAGAACTGAACCTCTTTTTAAGTAGTAGCGTTAGTGGGTGTTCGTTTCTGTATATACAACACTCCTGCAACTCACACCATGTGACCGATCTCGACCAAACCTGACGTTATGATTTCTCTCTCCCTATGGATGGAGTATATAATGTTAAAGATACATGTAAAAGGGCAAGGTAATAGAATATATATATATATATATATATATATATATATATATATATATATATATATATATAAAGCCTGTGTGAGGCTTTATTGCATATCAATATATATTTTTTTTAATTATGAAATTGCTAGAAGTCGCGGAGAAGTAAAATTTGATACACTAGAAGAGGATACCAAGGTGTCTTATATCCCTGCCTATTGGTGAAGTTGTACAACTATTTTTAAATCATGCGATTTTTTTTTGGGGAGGTATGGGTGTATTTTTTTGGTAATGTGTGTATTTTTTGGTAATTTGTGTATTTTTTATTGCAAGTAGCTAAAATGTATATTTTCGGTAATAAAACAATATTTTATGTCATATTTATATTTATATAGAATAAAGAACATATTCAGTAATCAATTTTACAAAAAAATAACAACAAAAATACAAATGTCACTTTATTTTGTTTAAGGAAATAATTATATTTCAGCATTACTCCCATGCTTAACAATCACCTTGAGTAGCCTCTTCCTTAATGATGATGTCATTCGGCCGATTTGAGATGATATAAGCTATAGGAAACTTCCAAATTCTCCCTACAAAGTTCATCTTTCGACGAAAATTGAACACCTCCGTCATAAACATCCATCTTTGTTATTGGCGGAAGCTACTCAATTTGGTTCATATCTGTAGATAAAATAGCCAGGTCATCAAATTTTCTCCACTAATGCCTAATGATCATAGGTAGGAGTGCATACCCTTCGCTGAGTGGGATGGCGCAGTGTCTGCATAAAAATCTATTGGCGAGGACGCGCAAATGGATGTTCAAGACATGGTGTCAAATGCTCGTTTAAAAATAAAATATAAAACTGGCTTGTCTCTTGGCAGTCGGAATATTAACATTGATTCATCACGGATTATTTCAACTCAAAACATGACACGTCCACCTCCTAATTAGGGGAATGAATCGATGAGGGGTAAGGAATTCAAGAGGAATCGAAACGTTTTCTCACCCGTCTGATCCATCAGGTGTTTCACTGTCTTCATCAGTGAAAAAAACATGTTCAAAGCTGGTTTTATTGTATTTCTGAGAAGAAGCCACACATTTTTCCTCAGGTTCTGTTTAAAACAGTACTTGCTATGGGCTTGGTGTTTCCTGCAATTTTGTTTAAGACATTCCAGCATTTCGTTCAAGACAAGGAAGGTATCCCAGCTTTGTGAAATATAGCAGTACTGTTGCTGGTCGTCTGCTTGGTAAGTTGACGGCGAATTTTTCTAACAGACCGACTAAAAACTGATATTTGGTGTTTTCGTCATTCCTTGCTTTGATCGTTGGCTTTTAAACGCATAACCACAATGCTCTTCGATATCTTCAAAGCTTCTTGGCTAAATCTACGATGGATAAACTTCCTGCAAGTCCTTCAACAACAAGTTCTATTAAACTAGCAGTCAATCAACCTTTTCATGAGATGTCGGGAGACATTCAATAAAGATACGCCCATGTAAAATTATCAGAAAATACAAAAGTAACCATAATTTCAAAAACTATTTGCTAAGACTCTACAAACTCAGGAACATAACGCCCCTAGATATGTTCTTCCTGTCTACAAATTAAAACTTCTCTTCGTTTCATAGCAATTTCTAAATTTTAAAAAGTGACCTGCATTACACTGATACACAATGTTTATATATATATATATATATATATATATATATATATATATATATATATATATATATATATGAGCAAACAGTTAATAAACCATGTTAAAAACACTTTGAAATGAGTTAAAACATTTTAATCTGAAAAGAAAACACTAGATAAGTCGATAGTCCTTAATTCGCGGAGTTTAGAAGAAATACTTTCCTTCTAATCAGAAATTAGGAATTAGCAAAATGCGGGATCGGATTTTGCATGCAAAAGTATTTGATGAATCAACAAGTAAGTAAAAGATCTAACTTTTAAACAAAAAAGTGAAGCAGATGGAATATGGTGAAGAAAAGGGTGATTATACATGAGTGGATAGTCTGGCGGAAGATAAATAATCCAGTGACGGTAAAATCCATATATATAACTTCAAGAAAGTTAATTGAATTTCCATTTGCACAAGTAAAATCCAAAAATCCCGTGATTCGAAGAAGATGGTCCATAATAATCCGAAGGCAGAAATCCATGGAAAAAAATCCCAAAAATGTGTACAAGGAAAAAAGGAAAAAATTCCAATAATATTAAAAAAAGAAAAATAAGATATGCTTTTCATTCTACTGCCGAAATATAAATATAAATAAGAAAGACCAAGGAAGAAAAAGAGGAGACAAAATGGTGATAGAGTTAAATATAAATAGAGAAACAAATGTCAAAATGACCCAAACAGGAAATGTTAAAGACGCGAAAAAGTATATAGGGCAAAATAATATAGGTCAACTGAAATGTATAGGTCATCACTTTAAAAAAAAAGGGCAGAACTTCCGAAAACAGTTCAAAATATAGTTTGTGATATAAGACACTCGTATAAATAACCAACAAAACAAAAATAACGAAATTTTATAAGGTGAATAAAAATTAGTACAAATTGATAAACATATAATTCAATAGAAGTATTATAAATCACCTCACCAAGATATTACTTAGGAAATTAACCAAGAAACAAGAATATAAAAGATGTATTACTTGAACGTTCTATTTCACATTCCCTTTTTGGTGGTTATAAAGAGTAAAAAGGCAAAACCAATGTCCAAATTTGGAAAACGTTTAGGAAGTGTTTATTTATGGAGGTTAATGTAATTTGGAATTTTTTTAATGAGCAAAATTTTTATAGGGAGTTAATTTTTTTGAATGGTAGTTCTATGTGTGTTTCCGAAACTATGGAGGATTTCTTGTCGTTCAATTGATCATCAGTGATCATATGCTTGAGCTAGATTGTAACATCATTGTTATAAGAGTCGCGGTCGTTGATAACTTCGTGGGTAATAGAAATTTGTCGATAATTAATTAAACTCTAAAGTTCTAATCTCTGCTTGGAATCAAACAGGTCTAGAGGCAAAATGTTAAACGATAAAGGTAGACGCCGTGCCGCATACACAGAGGGAATGCCATGTATATAAGATACATACATACTTACACACACACACACACACACACATATATATATATATATATATATATATATATATTTAGTAATGTGATTGCTAATTTAAAATTCAAATTAGAATTAAAAATTTGTTTGATAAGGAGGAACAACAACAAAGTCAATAATTTGTACGATCGTTTCGGAAACGATGTTTTATTGTGATAGACATTAAGCCACGACAATAATTTTGACATATAGTTTTTCTTAAACAAAGTCTCCTCATCAGCAAAAGTATTGGGTGGGTTTTGTTATATGTAAAAGTCACCATAAATAAACCTAGTAATTTTTAGGTAAGGCAGATATATCTGGAAAAAATTAAAATAAAAAAGAAAATATTTACTTGATAAGAAAAATAATATGGGTTGGGAATAAAAAAATATAATAAATTATAAATCTGAAATCGCGACTCCAAAAATTGATATTGTTGTCCTCAAACCATTTCAGTCAGATCATCCGAATGCTTTGGGGCATTATCTTTCATGAAGCACAAACGTCGACTAAGTGACAACACTCTAGCAGAGTCCTTTAGGTTTTCATTCAGAATTTTAACATAATTCTTCTTTTCTATGATGCCTGTGACCTTAACAAATCGTCCTGGTCCAGTGAAGCAAGGCAACCCCAAACGATAAAACTGCCTACACCGTGTTTAACAGTCTGTATAGTGATCTTAGTCAAGAAGGTTTAGCTTGATTTCCTGTAAACCAAAGAAACAGTATTATGGTCGATTAACTAAAATTTCGTTTCGTAGGACCATATAACATGTTTCCAGAAGGCAGCATCTTTATCAATATGGTGCTTTCCAAACTCTAGCCTTGAATAAGGGAGTTTTCCTCGGGCGACATGCTTTCAAACTTGCTCTCTTTAAAACTCTACCAAGTGTGTGTCGAGACACATTCACTCGAGAGCTTCTCTGATCCTTTACAATCTCCCCAGCAGTGAGCCTTGGGGTTTAGTTGACAGGTCGAACTATGTTAAGCTCTGCTCTCGTGGATAATAGCATTTTCCCTCGACCTTCCAAATTCACTGTGACCTTGTTATTTGAACGTCTTTACGATGACTCGAACGGTGGATTTGGGAAGGTTTAGCTTCTTAGAAATCTCATCATAGCCCTTCCCTTTGAAATGACACGCTACCATACGCTTCTTGAGGTCTTCCCAGTGTGCCTTAGTCTATACCATATCAAAAATTCCTTGATTTAAATTAATTTAAAGCAAGCGCTGTCTAAAGATTATCTGAAAAAGACACATTTTTAAAACTAACATTAAATAAGCATAATACGTCTACAAAAAGGTAACGAATCCATGTCAAATATGAAATTGGTTCCAATTATATTGGGAATACATGAAAATAATAAGCCTTGCCAATAATTTCGAACACGGTAATTTAGCAATTTCGTTTGTAATTTCTTTAGTAATCACCTTCGATTCTGACCATTTTTATGAGATTTTATTTACAACATATGATCTTTATTGGGGCGTGCAAATAAATATGATCATGACTCTCTCTCTCGCTCTCTCTATCTTTCTCTCTCTCTCTCTATATATATATATTTATATATATGCATATATATATGTGTATATATATGTATATATATGCATATATATATGTGTATATATATACATATATATATATATATATATATATAAATATATATATATATATATAACTTGTTGGAGTGTGCATTTGGAATGTGAAAAGTGTTTCATTGTGACGAATAAAAGTTCCGCAGACTTCTCATGAGCGTACACATATTTAATTGATAAATGGATAATAGGATAAATACACAATGTGATAGAAAGGCGGAATTAAATAGCAGTGGATATTCAAATTAAATTTAAAGGTGTCTAATGAAATACCTCTAGGAACTAATACGTTTTATATATGCAACTAAATGGGAAGAACCCATTGTATTCCGTGAAAGAAAGAATTCAGGCGATAGGAAAGTTTGTAGATAGAGGTCGACTAAAATTTATGTCGACTAAATCGGATATGGAAACATGGTTGTCTTTTAAAAACAGTGTTTACCCAAAGGTATTAGTTATCACAGAAGTATTAGTTGATAGTTGTTAACTCGTTTTGCAGTAGAGTGATCAATCAGTAACGACAGACAGGGTTTACGTTGCTAGGATAAAAACGATGCCAGGGAAAGGAGTTCTTCAAACAACATATGCTCTGCACATGGCCCGACCCGTATAAAAAAAGACGTTCCTCATAAACCTCATTTATCATACACATATGTGCAAACACACGCAAAACACAAACATATAAGACCATTACACTATATATATGTGTGTGTGTGTGTGCATGCGTGTATGCGTGTGTGTATACATGTCTATATACACACATGTATTATACGTATACATAAATACTAGTAGTTTACAAGCTTCAGAGCGGTTTATAAAACATATAGCATTAGATATTTATCATAGTTATTGTTCAATTTTGCTGACACAGTATGACTTATATAGTGAGAACAAAGGTGTTTATATTGCACACCCTGTAAATTAAATACATATATTAGCATCTTAAATGATATATTAATGGCTTAGAATTGAATTATGTATAGTTATTATTAACGCTTATTTTAAATATATAATATGTAACATAATGAAAATGGATACAAGGTATTTCTCCAATATTTAAGTACTTAATTCCTCTTGGGCCGATTATTTCTTGGACGAAATTTTACAGTTTTAAAATTTAGAAATACACACATAGAATTACATACACACATATATGTACTTATTTACTTATATATAATTTTCTCTCCTCTCTCTTCTCTCTTATATATATATATATATATATGTATATATATATATATATATATATATATATATATATATATATATATATATATTACTCTGCGGATTATCAACAAATGTGTTCTAGTATTAATAATTATTGATTCAAGCATTAATACATTTTAAAAAAATCTTTTATGCAAATGGACACTCCAAATTTTCACATTTGGATATAATCAATATTCAGATGTACACAAACGACATTTCAAAACAAAAATGCTCTGTTCATACCTTGAAAATCTGCACGTGCACACACACACATATACATATATATATATATATATATATATATATATATATATATATATATATATATGGGTCGCTCTGTACGGGGGTTTGTCAGAAAAACCTGTCATGAGGATGTTTTTACCTAGAAGTAAACCCCCGATAAATATTTCAAATCACAGAGTATTCGCTACTCAAATAAGATCTCACTATGGCTAACTCACATTAGCTTTTACGAGGAATGGTGCATCTTCTCAATATGATGTTACCTCAAGTAATAGCAAAGAGCTGGATAATCCAACAGACTAGATAAATTCAAGAGACTAAAACGTAGTATATAATATAACATATGAAATTGGTTAATTGGCCAGAGAAGCATTATGCTCTCAATTTCTTTTTAAGTCAGTGGTTGATGAATAAAGTACTTAAATAGAACATTCGAAGATCTATGTATCTCATAGATAGTTCAAGTGTTAGCTCTAGGTAGTGGGGCCCTTGATTTCTGAGAACGTCGACTTTAGTAAAATTAAACAACATATATATATATATATATATATATATATATATATATGTATATATATATATATATGTATGGATGTATGTATGTATGTATGTATATACAAAAATATGTTTTAGTCCATATATAAAACAATCATAAAATCCCGTTCATATATTAGCCGCGTAAAATGCTTTTATGTACATTTTTTTCTGTTTTCCTTACATTCCAGTTTCTAACTGTCATCTTTAATGATGGTGACAAGTAAAATATGAATATGTTGTAATGAATGATAAATTTCCGCTCAAATTCTGGGAAGCATTACTATCACCATGTTCAGAATACTCTTTTCGCATGATGATGTAAAATTATTCAACCAAATAGACCGCAGAAACCGGAAGTCAAAAAGAGAAACACACAAACGTAGGAGCGTATTTTTTTGTGCGTAGGGGCGCCACAAAAATTCGAAACATTGTGCCCTTGTTATGCGTCATAGTTTTAAGACAAGGTACATAAAGTGATATAACGATCCAGTCATTTATTTAGATTATATACGTTTCCTTTTCCTTCATATTATAATCTCTCTCGCTCTCTCGCTCTCTCTCTGTCTCTCTCTCTGTCTCTCTATCTCTGTATATATATATATATATATATATATATATATATATATATATATATAGCTCTCATGCGCAGATCATCATATAATGAGTCGATCAGTCTGAAAGAAGTTAAAAAGTATTTAAAAAATAAATATTAAAATTTCAACAATATTTCTCGCAGTAGCTTAATGGCTTAGGTATTTGCTCATAAATCCAAAGTTGGCTTTTGTTGCCTGGTTCGAATCTATCGCTGTCTTAATCATGACACTCTGAACTGAGTATTCCCAAAATGCTGAAACACTGTCGTCTGCAGGCAGTTAATATTATTGTAGTAATAAATGACAGACACACGTGCACACACACATACACACACACACATATATATATCATAAAATTGTTATAAATACATTTTTCCTTCAAAATATTATTTTTTTTCTAGATATGAATCTTTTTCTTAGAAATCTAACGTTTTAATTTCTTTATATTACATAATATTCATCCTATTTAAACCTTCTTTTTATTATAAATACATAATTCAAATTTTTTTTTTCTAAATATTATTTTCTAAATATTTTCAGATTCATTCCCCTTACTTATTACCAAAATGTTATTTAATTGTGGTGTTTCCATATTTCTATCCCATTTTTGCTGATGAGGACACAATATTAATATTAACCATTTATTGCCAATGGTTACCTACTTTTTGTATTAATATTAATAAAATGAATATCGTTTCCAACAGGATAGTACATTCAAAAGAATGTATTTCACGACAATATAAAGAGATATGAGAGAGTTAATTTCGAAACAACGCTTAAAAACATCCTCACACCTAGCAAGCTTAGCTATATTTTTAAATTAATTCATGAAACAGATGAAGTAATACGCCGAATGCGATAGCGAGAAAATTTCTTCCGTAAAAATCAAAACGTAAACAAAAAAGAATCCTATGGTTTCAAAATCCCAAAAAGTGTGAAAACAGTAGACCCGTTGATAAACTTTGAATATGAACTTTAAAACGTATTTAAAAACTTAAAATCCCACAATCAACCTGACAATTTCCAACGGAAACTACACAAAATCGTTAGAAGCATAAACAACTCTAATAAGATCTTTGTAAAAGCAGATAAAACTAGAAACTTTTATATCATAGATAAACAAGAATATAACAAACTAGTCACAGAAACCATTACAACAAACTACAAAAAACTAGATATCAACGAATGCGACTACATTTATATAATAAATACTGAACGTAAACAGATTACCGAAAAATTAAAAAATTAGCGATAAAGTTGGAAAATTGAAACCTAAAGAGGCATACATTCTGTTCAAAGACCACAAATGGGACTTCAATAATAATCCCAGCACCCGCTTGATAAACCCAACTAAACCAGAAATAGGTAGAATTAGCAAAACTATACTTTCTAGAGTAAACAAACAAATCAAACAAGACCTAGAATAAAACAAGTAGGCAAATACTGCCGACGCAATCACCTGGTTTAAAAATTTAGAAAACAAAGAAAAATGTACGTTCATACAGTTTGACATCATAGACTTTTATCCCCCGATATCCGAAGAACTTTTTAACATTGCCCTAGAATTTGCCGAGGCATACACAGATATATCCTCAGAGGAAATCAACATCATTAAAAAATGTAGAAAAACAGTTCTAATATATAAAAATAATCAATGGATAACACACAAAATTGGCAAATTCGTTTACTTTGGCGATGGGTGCAAGGGATTGTGCAGAGGAATCAGATCTTGTATGATCATTAATTCTACATACCCTTACAAGGATATTTGATACTACGGATATCGGCCTATATAGAGATGATTGATTAGCTATAATAAAATACTCCAACAAAGTCAAGGGAGATAACTTTAAGAAAATCATACACAAGGAAATGAAAAAAATAGGCCTAAAAGTAGACGTATTAGCTAACATGAAAAAAAAACAAACTTCATGGACGTCACGTAAAATTTAGAAAAAAACACATATGCCCCCCTACTTAAAGGATAACGCTACCCATATATACATATAAACCCTAAGTCAAATCTCCCACCATCAATAATAAAACAGATTACTAACTCGATCGTAAGTAGACTCAGCAACAACTCAAGCGATGAAAATGCATTTAAACGGTCAACTAATATCTATGAAACAACCCTTAATAATAGTGGATACAAAAATATTGATATCAAATATAAGCAACAAAACGCCTATGACTATAATAAAATTAAAAATAGAAGAAAAAGAACCATAATTTAGTATACAGTCCCATATAATAAAATGTTAAAAACAAAACTTGGCAAAAAATGTCTAGATCTTATCGAAAAGCACTTTCGCGCAACTAACCCCGTACAGAAAATGTTCAATAAAAATACCCTACACTTTTACTACAGCAGCTGCGACAATTAAGAGATGATAATTAAACACATGATAACAAAATATTAAATAAAAAACAATGTAAATAACAACAAAATAATCAATAAAAAGTAGACACCATTACAGAAACAAACCTAATTCAAAGTACACATTTATAACTAGCAGAAATAGTAATAATAATAATAATAATAATAATAATAATAATAATAATAACAGCAACAATAACAATAATAATATTAATAATAATGATAATAATATTGATAATAATAAACCAACCCCGGACAACAACCATACTGGAAATAAAAATAAAAATATTAATAACGAACATGATAAATGCAACTGTAGATACCGCACATTTTGTCCACTTCAAAACAAATGCCTAACCAAAAGCATAGTTTACCAAGCCAAAATATTCGCGAAAGAAACCCCGAATAGAAAGAAATATTACGTAGGTATGCCTTCCAGAGATTTCACAACTCGATATTATGATCACAAAAGTACATTCAACAATAAAAAACACCGTACGAAAACAAAGCTAGCAAATAAATACTGGGAACTCAAGGAAAGCGGTCGTTCTCTGGTAGTCGACTGGAAAAGAGTAAGATAAGCAAACGCCTGTAGAGACCCAGACGACCGATGTAGATTATTCCTTCATGACAAATTTGCAATCCTGTACTTTAAAAAGCCTAACATCTATTAAACTGTAGGAGAGAAATAGCCAACAACTGTGTCCACAGGAAAAAAAATTACTCTAGGATAGAGATACAAAAAAACTTAAAAACTAACAAAAACAATAGAAAATAAACAAATAAATGAACATAGAAAATTACCAACTAGAAATAAAATAAATAAATATGCATATCAATAAACTATCATACACACACACGCACAAACACACACATATGTACATATATATATATATATATATATATATATATATATATATATATATATATATATGTGTATATAAACTAACATAATAAAAAAAACCTAACCAAGATTTAAATCAGGTCAAGCCACTAGATATCAAGGCTAAATAGAACACACGAAAGCATCACGTAAATCAGAGGTCAAATGGGTCTTTGTCCTGTAAGTGCATGTTCATTGGCCGATAGGAAGGGCGCGGTGGATACTAGAAATATGACTGGCTATCTAAAATCTCAATAAAATGTGCGTATATAAAAAAGACAGACAACCACAAAATCTGCGCATAACCCTGAACAATCCTAGAGTGTATGAAACGCGGAATATTCAGTGTAGCTTAATCGCCATATATATTTTATAACTTACTATGTTTATAAATATATATATATATATATATATATATATATATATATAGTAATTTATAATATATATATATGGCGATTAAGCTACACTGAATATTCGGCGTTTCATCCACTCTAGGATTCGTCAGGCTTATGAGCGAATTCTGTGGTTGTTTCTCGTTTTTATATGGTCCTCTTCTGTTGAGGATTTTAGTTAGCCAATCAGCTTTCTAATATCAACCGCGCCCTTTCCTCTCAGCCAATGTTCATGAATTTTTATCGAACAAAGGATATTTTTTAGGACAAGGTTAGTTGTTTGAGGCAGACATTTACTTTTTATATATAAATATACATATGTGTAGATACATATATGCACATATATACATATATATTTACATACATATATGGGTGATCGTTTATGTATATTCATGTTTATTTAATTTATTTATTTGTTTATTTTCTATTGTTTTTGTTAATTTTAAACTATTTACTATCGCTATCCTAGAGTAAGTTTTATTTTGCGAACACAGTTATTTGCTATTTCTCTTCTACAGTTTTATAGATTTTGGGGTTCTTTAAAGTACAGGATAGCACATTTTTCATGAAGGCATAATCTACATGGGTCGTCTAAATGCCTACACGTGGTAGCTTGTCTTATTATTTTCCATTCGACTACCGGCGAATGTCCGCTTTCTTTGAGTTCCCAGTATTTATTCGCTAGTGTTGTTTTTATACGGTGTTTTTTATTGTTAAATGTACTTTTCTGGTCATAGTATCGGGTTTTTACATCCTAGGAAGTCATGCCTACGTAATATTTCTTGTTATTCGATGTTTCTTTCGCAAATGTGGTTGCCTGATAAACTACGCTTTTTGTTATACATTTATTTTGAACTGGGCAAAGTGTGCGGTGGCTACAGTTGCATTTATCTTGTTCGTTATTAGTATTTTTCCGTATTGGATGGTTGTTCTTGTTTGGGGTTGGTTTGTTATTATTATAATTATTATTAATATTATAATTATTATTATTATTTCTGCTTGTGTGTTTTATTTTTGTCAAGGTGTCTACTTTTTTATTGTTTTTTTGTTGTTATTTACACTGTTTTTATTTAGTATTTTGTTATTATGTGCTTTAATTATCATCTCTAAATTTTCGCAACAACTGTCGGATAACTTAAAGGTATTTTTATTGGAGATTTTGTGTAAGGGGTTAGTTGCGGGAAAGTGTTTTTCAATAAGATCTAGAAATTTCTTACCAAGTTTTGTTTTTAACATTTGATTGTATGGGGCCGTATACCAAATTATAGTTCTTTTTCTTCTATTTTTGATTTTATTATAGTTATTGGTGTTTTGTTGCTTATGTTTGATATCGACATTTTTTATGCACTACTTTTTAGGGCTGTTTCGTAGATATTGGTTGATCTGTTAAACGCATATTAATCGCTTGAGTTATTACTGATTCTCCTTACGATCCAGTTAGGAATGCGTTTTATAATTGATGGTGGGTGGTTGGACTTAGGGTTTCCGAAAATTAGAGTAGCGTTATCTTTTATGTATGGTTCACAGGTGTTTTTATCTAAGTTCAACGTGACGTCCAAGAAGTTTTTTTTATTTTTATGTTAGCTAATACGTCTGCTTTTGGGCCTAATTTTTTTCATTTCCTTGTGTATGATTTCTTAAAGTTTTCTTCCTTGACTTTGTTGGAGTTTTTTTATTATAGCTAGTCCGTCATCTCTATATAGGCCGATATCCGTAGTATCGAATATGCATGTGAGGGTATATAGAATGAATGATCCCACAAGATTTGATGCCTCTGCAAAATCTCTGGCACCATTCGCCGAATCAAACGAATTTTTCATTTTAGTTTTTATCCATTGGTTATTGTTATATATTAGAACTGATTGTCTACAATTTTTAATGATGTTGATTTCCTCCGAGGGATAAAAGTCTATGATGTCAAACTGTATAGACGTATATTTATCTTTGTTTTCTATATTTTAAACCAGGTGATTGCTTCAGTAGTATTTGCCCACTGGTTTAGTTCTTGGTCTTGTTTGATGTGTTTGTTTACTCTAGAAAGTATAGTTTTGCTAATTCTACCTATTTCTGGTGTAGTTGGGTTTATCAAGCGGGTTATATATATATATATATATATATATATATATATATATATATATATACATATATATATATATACATATATATATACACATATATATATACATATATATATACATATATATATACATATATATATACATATATATATATATACATATATATATATACATATATATATATACATATATATATACATATATATATATACATATATATATATATATATATATATATATATATATACATATATATATATATATATATATGCCGGTGTGTGCGCGAATTTTATAAAAAACTGTTTTTACATATTTTCTCTAATTTATCTAGCTAAATATCGTCGTTTTTTATTGAGATTTAATATCCGAAGCTAGTTCGCTAGAAAGCCATCTCTTATCTACGCCTTTTCCTTTTAAATAAATATACGAAAATGTAAGCGGTGGCTTTTATATTGACTATTATGGACACACTATTTAAAGGTTTTAATTTAAATTGAAAATCATTATTCTACATAAGTGATCAATTAAACGATGTAGAATATATATTGTATTCGTGCCCACGTTTCTTTTACTTTCCGTTTTCAAACTAACATCTGTAGAACTGTTCAACAGATACACGAAAACCCAACCACAATACATCTGCTAGAAATACATTAAACTCTTACCTCGATTCCCGAACTCTTCATTCAACAGCAACATAAAAAATGTGCTTTGTAACTGAGTACTTAGTATTAGTTTTGTGTTCACAGCCTAAATATGGAAGAAACACATTAATCAACTGTTTTCGTGCCTATAATATCAATACACTTGACAACACAACTAATATTTCATACATTGTATAGAGATTTGCTGTAATAAATCGAAAAAAAATTTGCAATAAAAAGAAAACAAAAAAAAGTACCTCCAGCAACAGGAAGATAAAAAAAGCAAACAAAAGAATGGCCCGAACTGTTAAGCGAAGAAGGAAAAACATATGAATCGGCAATGAAAAAAGTAAAATATCTCATGGCATTCCAGGCTTACGGATTCCTGGAAATACAATGAATCGATGCGGGTGTCATGTATTACTCGCTAAATAATATGATATATATATATATATATATATATATATATATATATATATATATATATATATATATATATAGTCTTGGAAGTTTTTTAACCGTTAAAACTATACAAAAACTAATTAATTTTTATTTTTCATCACCCGTTAGAAAAGTATTTAATCAATAAGTAATTTAATAACGTGCAATCATTGCATCAACTTGCTCTCTCGAATTCACTATAATACTAATGTTAATTTAATGGATCATCAGTTATTTACCATGATACACTGTTTCGGGGATTTGAAAGCAAACAGTATATTAAATCGTGGCTTCCCAGCAGTGTTGATTTAACACCACCTCCCTTTATCTTAAGTAGAGGACATGTTAAAAAATTAGATCTAGTTTTCAATTCTTAATTACTTATGCTATATCATTTTTTTAGTTGTGATGATATATATGTGTATATATATATATATATATATATATATATATATATATATATATATATATATATACTCGAGTCTATTTAAGTACAGATTTGCTCAAAAGTGTACAGGATCCAATCCCATTTTCATATTTATCGTTTGGACTAATATTTTATTTTCTATTTGAAAATAACATTCTTAATTAAGATGACTTATATGCATTTTTAAAATATCTTTAGAAACCCTAGCTTTGCTATTTTTATTTTTTCATTAGAAACTTTAGAGTATGAAGAGTCTATATATTTACCTTTACCACTTTCAAAAGCTAAATCTACCGTATCATGTAATTCTTTTATAAGTTTTTTCTGGGGAATTTTAGTACATAGCGTACTAAAATAAAAGTCTCTATAGATTTTGCCTTTATTCTGGAGTTTATTTTATCTATTTTTTTTTACTTGTTTTGAGTTATTTACCACTAAAATGGATGTATATCACTTTAGAATTTCCTTTTCACGTGGAAATTATTTATTTGATTTATAATTTTTAACATTTTATATATAACTTTCCTCAAATGTTTATTAATGTCCGTCTTTGTACCCACAAGGAACCTAGCGCTTACTGGATTTTTTGTGCATTTTAAGTATCCAGTATATACATGGAAGTTTTTTAATTTTTTTTTTATAACCTTTAATCGTACTTTTTCACTAATAATACTATTATTTAGTATACTGCTATCTAAATTAATATTACTTACTGTATACGTATCTGACACTTTACCTATAATTCCTACTTTTATCAATAAGTGTTGTATATATATATATTTTTTTACATATAAAAACTATATTGTTGCTTCTTTATCAATGAGAACTATTAAAAACATTTTGAAGTATTTCAAGTTCCTCCATAATTCCTGAATTTTTAAGAAGAGTATAAGGTTTTTAGGGCGTGTTAATTTTTGTATACCTTAAACCTTTTCATTTACACATTCAAGTATATCATATTTCCATGCATCAAACGTAAACTGTGCGAATTTATATTTATATACCTTAGACATAATAAAACATTCTAGTGCTTTAGTTACTTCTTTAATGCATTTAATCTTATTTAGGCATTTAGGCTCTTGATAATTAGGGCATTTACTAAGGAGTTTCTTAATCGAGAATTATTTACTATCTTTAGATTTCCTGTAATTACATGTTTTATCTCATTTATAAAAGAAAGTGATTGAATTACATTCACATTCTGGAATATTTATAATATTATTATTTATATTAATGTCCTACCGTTTTTTTTAATATTTGGATACCTTATTTCGTATGGTTGGCCCTAGTTAATATGTAAGAATTTGTTTGTGATCTTTTTTCTGTAGCTCATTAGGTTTGTATGATTTTTTTGTTTATTTAAAATTTTAGGTAAATTAGTATCATTAAGACATTTATTTTCATACAAAACTAAACAAACATTTCCAGGTTTATTTTTTATACCTTCCACAGGTTGCTTATACAATTTAGTTTCATTCATATCCAGAATATAATCGCACCATTAAATGAAGTAGACTTTCTTGTATATATATATATATATATATATATATATATATATATATATATATATATATATATATACATAATATAAAAGTGAACGTGCCTGTGTCCCTCTGTGTGTCTGTGTACATTTTCCTACGCAATAACTTTGTCAATTTTTAGTCTGCAGACTCGAAATTTGATGCACCGGGTACTGAGATTTGCGAAAATCGATGTTATCGGTTTGTGGCACGAAATTTAGCGATTAAGGGGTAAAAGTTTAACGATTTGACCTTTGAAGACTCTACCAAACTCCCCAAAAAATTTTGGGTCTACGCACTTGAAATTTTAGATATAGGTTCCTTGGACATAGATCGAACATAATAACTTGTTTTGAACCTCAAAAAATTAATTTTAAAGGATCATAATCGGGGGCAAAGCTTTTAAGAAATTGACCTCTGCGGTCTCTTCCAAATTACTCAGACAATTTCTGGTCTAAATATTTGAAATTTTACATAAAGGGTATTCAGAGATAGGGCAAGTTTTTGCATTAGTTTGGATGGAACATTTTTAGTTACCAATATATAAATGTATGTATGTTTGCATGTCTGCCTTAAACCTCCAATAGAGCAATCGGATTTTACCAAGATCAGTATCGTTTTTAAGATTGACCGTTCATACGACAGATATCGAAAAATTGGCTAAAAACATTAATATCTTCCACTTAACCTAGGAACTTTTCTACAGGGGGGGTCACTATTTTCGCCGATATTTTTAAAAGTTATCCTCTCCTTTAGATTGTGTAGCCTTAATTTTAAAAAATGTCGCTTCCGGTTTTGCGGTTGTCGTAACAGAAAGAAAAAAAACTTAGGTTTTTACCCCGTTCTTTTCCTCATTTACGTTACGAGTTCGATCCTGCCTTCCTAGTACCACTTTTTTTTTATTTTGCTCAACATACACATCGAAACACCCGGGCGACGCCTGGTTGAAATAGTAGTATAATATAAAGCTGAAGGTCTGTATGTGTATGTATGTGTATGTGTGTCTGGTCACGAATATGGTTAACTATTATAGAACATTGAGTACATCTAATGATATTAGATGTATCGAGACACAGGAATGAGTATGTTTGATCTGGTAGAACGGTGGTTCATAAAAATTGTGGGGTCTGCGTTAACGTCAGGCCCTCAAAGTATAGAAATAAGGTTTTTTTTTAAATAAACAAAACATCTACAAGGGTTTTTGATATAGATGTACATAAGCATCCTTTGGTAAGTATGTTTAAATTTAAATAGGGATGGTATAATAAAATTGTGGGGTCTGCGTTTGCGGCTGTCCTCCATAGAATGGATATAGGCACACACTTTAATAAAGACTTTTCAATTTGAAGCAATATTGTATAATAAAATTATAGGGATTTTGTTCGTTCCTGACCTTTATAGAATTGAAATATGTCACAAAGTTTAACAAGGGTTTTTTTTATTATAGATCCAAAGAATATTGTTATAAGTGTTTTAGTGTGAACAGGTATGGTATAATAAATTATGGAGTTTATCTATGTTATTTTTTACTTTCATCATATTTTGCTCTGGTTTTGATACCCTCAAATTCGAAGTTATCTCTTTACAACCCTTCCTTTTCATAACCTATCATACTTTGTTAAATCAGAGTCCATTTTATGTAGGCTGTTTTTGGACCCAGTCAACTAATATATATGCTACAAGTGTTAAATGTGATCAGGTTAGGAGAGCAATCCATAGGGACATGAAAGAGTTTGGCCTAAAAGTAGAAGTTAATGCTAACTTAAAACAGGTTAATTTCCTTGACGTTACTTTAGATCTTGATTCAATTACTTATGAACCATATATGAAGGATAATGCTAATCCTATTTATATACACCCGCAGTCTAACCATCCACCATCCATTATTAAACATATACCGTTATCTATTGAAAGTAGAATACGTAACAATTCATCTGATGAAGTAACTTTCAATGATTGCAAAGCTATTTATAATACAGCACGTAAAAATAGTGGGTATAAAGACATAGAGATAAAATATAAAGTAACTAACGCTAGCACAAATGAATCTAGAAATCGTGGTAGGAAAATTATTTGGTTTACACTCCCCTTTAATATTAGGTTGAAAACAAAACTTGGTTCAACATTTTTACAACTTATTAACAAGCATTTCCCACCAAATAATATATTACATAAAATATTTAATAAAAATACATTAAAATTAAGTTATAGCTGTAGTGATAACTTAGAAAGGATTATAAAAAAGCATAATGGAAGAATCTTAAGGATGACTAATAGAGAAGGTGTAAATACTAGTGCAAACACGGCGGTGAACAAATGTAACTGTAAAAAGCCTGAGGAATGCCCAATAAAAATGAATGTCTGACCTCATCCGTGGTATACCAAGCTAGGATATTCCCGGTAGAGAACGCAAGGGACGAAAGATTCTACATAGGGAGTACCCAAATGACTTTCAAAAATAGATTCTATGGACATACACGCTCGATGAGTAATCAAACATATGAAAAGGACACTTCCTTATCGTTATATTACTGGAAATTAGTTAGATAAAATACAACACCTAGTATAGAATGGAAGCTTATTAGGAGGGCCAATACTTGCCTCTCATTGATCTCACCATGTCCATTATGCTTATCAGAAAAACTTGAGATAACTAGGTTTAAAGACAGGAATAAATAATTAAATATTAAACAAGAAACTGCTATATCCTGCAAACATTTCAGAATACACGCACTTAAATAACTCTACATTAGTAGACCAGAACAACTATGAGTACAACTAACCCCCAACAAATAACCCCCAAAGAGGATAAGTGAGGTTGCAACTATGATCCTACCCGTATGGATTACGTAAGTCGCTTAATATTCTACTTCAGCAAGCAGTTATGATATTACTAACCTAAATAAGTACCTGTATGAAGGTATATTGGAACCAAACGATTAATAGATTGTTTTGGGTGAACCTCGTAATAATGTATGCATATGGGTATTTTGGGGGTATGCATGTATGGATATATAATCTTTATATACCTGGGTAGGAAAATTAATTAAAAAAAAGAAGATAAATGAATGAATAGATGAAAGAAATTAAGGAATGAAGCGTGAATGAAAGAAAAGGGAATACAGAAATTAGGGTGAATAAATAAAGATGAAGGTAAGTACTACAATATATAAGCTTGTATACTCAGTGTGTATAACCTAAATACTCTGATTTCTGTCATATGTTATTATATATTATTATTGTATCGTTATACATCTCATGTATATCTGCCTAACCATCGACAGAGTGATTGCTTAATATGAAGATAGGCCTATGAACTTCATGCTGAATTCACTATAAATTTTTACGTAGTATAAATTTTTACGTAGCAAAAAAACTACGACTAAGGAAAATGTAACCAGCGGGTGGGGCCATGAAATATAACTATGCGTGTAGGAGTTTGATAGAAAAAGGGAATTTATGTAGAAAATGAATTCATGTCTGTTTCTACTTTAGATGTATCATTTGGTGGCAGGGTATATATATATATATATATATATATATATGTTATATATATATATATATGTCTGTATTTTGTGTGAGTAAGTATGTATAAGTGTATTTATGTATGCATGTATGTTTTCATATATATATATATATATATATATATATATGTGTATCTATATATCTGTGGGTATGTTTGTATGTGGATGTATTTATATATGTGTATGTATGTACATGTGTATGTATATGCATATATATTTCTGAACTATTAAAATAGGCTGTCTCGTATATGATTGTTGTAGCATTGTAGATTA
Source organism: Euprymna scolopes (assembly GCF_053919585.1). NCBI lineage: Eukaryota > Metazoa > Mollusca > Cephalopoda > Sepiida > Sepiolidae > Euprymna > Euprymna scolopes. Next base: position 44,062,756 of record NC_136515.1, on the reverse strand, counting down.
CAAGAATGTATGGATGTCCGAATGTTGTTTGTATCTATGATATATATATATATATATGATATATATATATATATATACATATATATATATACACATATATATATATACTCGTCTGGAGTGTAGTAGCATACTATTTCATATATGAAGGGGTTACAACGCTACTGAAGTAAGAAAATGCCATTATATGTCTATGTAGGTTTGTATGTGTATGTGTTAATATGCGCGGATGTAGCAAAGTGTAGGCGTTCATAAGTATATTCATATATTATTATATATATGTACATGTGGGGTTTATACAACTTTAGTGTTTTATGTTTATTCATATTTTGTTTGTTTATTTGTTTTTTATTCATTTTTATTTATTTTTTGTTTTGTTTTATTTACCTTATATTAATTTATACTTTATTCCTGTGTAGATTAGAGTTATTGCCTAGGTTCAGTACGTGTGTGTGAGTAAAATAAAAACGAACAGCATAGATTCGCTTTTGAATATATGTATTAACCTGAGAGTGTATGTGGGGGGTGTATGTGTATGTGTGTGTTGTGTGTGTTGCATGTATGTGTGTGGATGTGTTTAGATTGAAAGACACCGGCCAGTACTTAGTGACCATAGCAAATGTTCTTATTGTACAGACTGCAAGACAAAAAAACTAAATTCTCAATTACCTTATGCCAGAAAAACCAAAAGATAGGTTGGATAAGGGGAAAGGGAAGTGAAACAGATGTTTATTATCTTCAAAGGCCTCACTTGTCCTCTCACCGTTTTATGACTCCCACCCAGGTTACATTCTCACTTTACAAACGAAATAGGAAAATGTATTTGGTTGAAATATCAGTTTCGACGGTAATTCTTGGCCTGAAGACGTAACCCCCCAACGCGGGTGATTACAGAAACATGTATGCACATATGTATCCATTAATGTTTGTATAAATAAATTTAATATACCTGCTCTGTTCACTCATTGAGCACTCTTTTGGTAGACACATGTTGTTTTATTGGATGTACTTCTAGGAAACTAAACTCTACTGGCTATATATATATATATATATATATATATATATATATATACATATATATAAATATATATATATAAGTATATATGAGTGAGAGTGAAAGTGTCTGTGTGTGTGTCTTTGTGTCTGTGTGCATTTCCGTACGCAATAACTCTGTCGATTTTAAACCTACATATTCGAAATTTGATGTACAAAGTACTGAGCTTATGGGAAAATCGATGTGATTGGGTTTCGGACTCAAATTTTGCGATTAAGGGGTCAAAGTTTAACGATTTGACCTTTGAGAACTCTACCAAACTACAATTTTTGGTCGAAATACGTGAAATTTTAGATATAGGTTGCTTGGACATCGATCTAACATAATAACTTTATTTGAGTCCTAAGTAATAAATTTTGAGAGGTCATAATAAGGGTCAAATGTAAAAAAAAAATTGACCGTGTTTGTTTTGTTTTTTGCTCAGCATATATCTCAAAACACTCTGGCAAAGCAGTATATATATATATATATATATATATATATATATATATATGTGTGTGTGTGTGTGTGTGTGTGTGTGTGTGTGTGTATAATATGGAAGTAAAAGGGAAGTGATAAAATCAATTCTCTAAAGGGAGACATATCGAGATAATATAAAGCTCATCTAAATTTATTTAAAACTTATTTAGAATTAAAAAAAATGAAGTATAAAAACTATATATTAGATTTATTCATTTATTCAACAGGGTGCACATTTGCTCAGGGATTTTGGCTAAGTGGGACTTTTTTATGTCGTTATATTTCGAAGTCCGTTGTTTCTCATCCGAAGAGATGGGAACCAAAGAAATAGGAAATCGGTGCGACATCTAGCGATAGTTTCCTAAGGAGCGAAATAAATTAAGTCTGTTTGGTGGAGCTACAAGTGATTTCTGTTAAATAGGGTTAGTGTAGCTTGCATTATGTAATGTATGTATGTATCTAGAATATTTGTCATAGTAAGTTTAATGTATGTAGATAGTGTGTGCGCTTAAATTCTAAGGGGGGTATTGGAGAGTTTTATTGAAAAAAGTAGCTCAATTAAAACTATATATAATGTGTTGTAAGTATGTAGGGTTCTTGTGCTTTGTTTTTATATTTTTTAGTTGTGGTGTCTGACAATAACGATGCTTAAACGAGATGTAGGGTAGTATGAGTGATAGTGAGTGTATTAATGTGCGGGGCTAAATTCTAGGGGTTCATAGTACTAGAGATTGTATAGTGTAAGCTAGGAATAAACCGAAGTGGAGTGGAGGGGGCCCCATCATCAGACGGGCATTAGGTAAATTCCTGTAGACTTATAAGACTTATGGCGTAATGATAGATATATAATCATAATAGTTATTAGGGATGCCTACTTATTTAATATATGAGAGTAAATAGAAAGTATGGGAAAAGGGGGATGAAAATAAAATATATGAATTAATTATTTATTTATAAATAAATAAGTAAACTATTAGAAGATGGATATAAACAAGGCATATATACACGGGTGAGAGGAGCCAGATTACAAAAGGAAAGAAGTAAAAAAATGAAAGGATGACAGATGTATAAAACATCTAAGATAAAATGAATGTTCAATAAACGTGAAAATAGCTAGTGGACCGAACTTGCTGTAAGTGAAGGGGTGGGACTCTGGTGTTCAGCCTTTAATATAAGTTCTTGTCGAATATAGCATAAATAACGAAATAGTAATGTACAGGCACAATCAAGAGAGTACAAGTCCTTTTTTTGGAGGATATAAATTCTTCATTCAGTTTAAATATTGGTTGAGACAGGCATTTTATTGTTGGTTTTCTATGATATTGCATGTCTTATGTTTTGGATAATTGACTTTGGACGAGAATATAATGAGGAACACAGTACATGTCTCTTTATGGATATAAGAAAATTTAGAACGGCTTTTGAATTCAAGGGCGCCGTTATATGTTACTCTAGCTTACGTGGAGAATGATCCGATCGTAGATGTAGTTCTTTGCAGGAGTAAATAGCAATGCAACTATGTCGTTGCAAACGATGAACAAAAATGGGGAAAAGGGACAGGCTGATTAAATCGAAGCAAGGCAAGATGTCTTTGTGTTCCCAGAAAGAGCGAAGGAGTTGGGCAAATCTAATAATAAATGTTTACATTTCTGAGTGTTTAACTTAAAAGAAGGTAAGTATTATAGGGTTATAATAGGGGGAAGATTTCTATAGAAAGGGTATCAGTATCATGTTTTCAGATATAAGGGTTGGACTTGAAGAAAACGGTGGTGCTTAGTTGTACATTAAACTTTTGGCCTTTTAAGAATATTAAATAGTAGTGAAAACATTAGTACGGAACGTATTGTTGAGAGAGTTTATGTGGAATGCTGACTGTGTGTTCCATTTACAATCGGGGATAAAAATCAAGCCCAGAAGATTGTCACAACCTGAGGCCTCCCAAAGACGTGTAATTTAAAAATTATTTCTTATCTGTGCCAACTTTCTTTTTCTCCAGAAGTTTATGGGCATATTACTTCCAAAATAATTTTTATACGGTGTTTGCTTAAATCCATTCTATTTCTTATCCCCTCCGTTTTTTGTTATTAGTATTTTTGTTATATATTTACGTTCTTATTTACTAGTACCATTCCTATAATCATTACTTATGAAAAATATATCAGAAAATAAATGAAAAACATGCAAAAATTTAAAAGAATATACATGCATGCAGTTTATTATTTATCCTATATGTATTGTTCAGATAAATTATACATTTTTTGTAACGTGCATCCACGAGATAAGCGCCCGCGTGTTTGCGTGTTGTGTGGGTACGTGGGAGAGACGGATGAGGGGAAAAAGACTTACCTCGAGACCAGCTCAGCGTTACCGACCAAAAATAGAAAAGAGACCAAGATGGCGACCGCCGTCTTTTGTAAAGTATGATGTCTCGCAAAGTCACACGAATTCTCGGAATATGCAAATTTAGCCGGCCTAGAACGACGATAAAAGCGGGTGAGGGAAAGACGTGGGCAGTGACGATTGAGTTGGCTGGGGAATCGTGTGGCTGTTGCTTCTTGTGCCGTGTTGAGGATATCTTACCACGTTAAAGAGAGAGTCGGGCGCCATCTTGAATTTTTCCTTACACTTTTTCCTTACAAGCTATTCCAGCCATTTGGCCTCTAGGACTATGACCGAGTCGAAATTTGACTTAAAGCTCATACCCGAGTTTGACGGGTCCACGTCCATCGTCGACTGGGTTGAAAGGGTCGAGCTGACATGCGACCTTTGTGAGGTGAAAAGGGTACACACTGTAATTCCCCTGAGATTGGCTGGGGGTGCCTTGAGTGTATATCAGCAACTCAGTGCTGCCGAAAAGGGAGATGTCACCGCAATTAAAGCTGCGCTGTACAAGGCATTTGTCATGGATCCTTGTACGGCCTATGAAACATTTGCTTCCCGAAAACTTCTACCGGAGGAAAGCGTGGACGTTTTCTTCGCTGAGTTAAAGAAACTCGCAGTTCTGTTCGGTGGAGGGGTGTCGGAGCGGACGCTCGCGTACGCGTTTGTGGCGGGCCTTCCCACTCGGGTGAAGCAGCTACTGAGAGCCTCAACCAGCGTTTCAACAACGACCATGGAACACTTGATGGAACGTGCTCGAGCCATCATCAAAGATGAGGAGGACCTGGGGGAACCAGTTGTGATGGCGACACAGACAGGCCAGATTAGCGCTCGGGGGATTCCGAATCAGAACACTGCAAGCAATGGGAAATGTTTTCGCTGCGGCCGACGCGGACATTTTGCAAGGAATTGCACCAACAGGGGGCGTGTGCGCTGTTTTAAGTGTGGCGGTTTGGGGCATCTAGCCCAAAACTGTGCGGGAAACGTATCAGGGGAGAGGACGTCAGCGCCGCCCTGCTCCCCGAGCAAAATTTGAACAAGGCGCAACCAGTAATGACCGTCTACGTAAACAGGATACCCTGCTCAGCACTTCTCGACTCAGGCTGTTCTCATACTATAGTGAGCACCAGGCTGTGTTCAAGTTGGACTAAGAGGAAGATCAAAGTCACCACGATAGGAGGCGAGACCCAGACATGCTGTGGAGCTGGAACTGTCAAGATCTACATGGACACCGGTGCAGCCACTAAGATCAATGTGCTCGTGACCCAAGGAAATCTCCTGGGGTTTGACCTGTTGCTCGGATACGATGCCATCAAGGCGCGGGGGGGAGTCGCAATTCATCGGGATGGAAAGGTGCGATTCTTAGAGGCCCCAGTGTGTGCAGCGCTCCATATCGATCGGCCGGATTTTACAGTGGACTACGACTCGCGCAAGAGGGCCTGGATTGCATCTTGGAAGTGGACCGAGGGAATGGCACCGACTAAACTCAGGAATGGGGTTGCAGGGTACCCTATACCCAGTCAGGCCCGAGCAGAATACGAAAGGGAACTAAAGGCGTGGATCCAAGATGGCTGGTTAATCCCCTACCCTGAGGACAAGCTTGGGCCTCCGAAGGGTCTAATACCCTTGATTGCAGTAGTCCAGCATAACAAGTCGAAAGTACGGCCCGTGCTGGACTATAGGGAGCTTAACAAGCATATTGAAGCCTACACTGCCGATGCTGACGTATGCGCCAGTAAGTTGAGGGAATGGCGTCAGAAAGGCACTAATGTCTCAATATTGGATTTGCGAAAAACCTATTTACAGGTGCGAGTTGATGAGACTTTGTGGCCGTTCCAGACAGTTTGGTTCCAGGGGCAGAGGTACTGCCTTACACGCCTTGGCTTTGGCCTAAATGTGGCACCACAGATCATGAAGACTATTGTCAACACAGTATTGTCCCAAGAAAAGCCCATGAGGGACTCAACGTCAGCTTACATTGATGACGTATACGTCAATGAAGATGTACAGTCTGCGTCGTGTGTCAAAGAAAAGTTGGCTCAGTTTGGTCTGGAATGCAAGAATCCCGAACGTTTAAGGGAAGGAGCACGTGTATTGGGATTGGATGTTTATGAAGAAGATGGCACCCTACAATGGAGGCGTGGCAGTGAAATTCCAAGCATCCCCAACCTCGTTACAAGGCGGACCGTTTTTTCTTGGTGTGGAAAACTTGTTGGTCATTTACCGGTCTGTGGCTGGCTCCGCGCAGCTGTTGGTGTGATTAAACGCAGAGCAAATTTAACAACCACGGGTCGGGATGACATATCCGATGATGTCCTACTAACTCTGATGATTAAAGAGACACTGGAGAGAGTGAACAAGAAGGACCCTGCCTGTGGGCGGTGGTGTGTTAACGGAGACAACGTAGGTGTGTGAGTTGATGCCAGTTCTTTGGCGTTGGGAGTATCGTTGGAGCAAGGAGGAAACGTGTTCGAGGATGCGTGTTGGCTGCGGCCCGTAACAGATTCTCAGCATATCAACCTGGCAGAGCTGGACGCTGTTGTAAAGGGGGTAAATCTGGCCCTGCAGTGGCAGTCTAAGAAGTTGACCTTGTACACAGATTCTCTCTGTGTCTACCACTGGGTGTCTGACACACTTTCAGGACGGACACGAATCCTACCAAGGCAGCAAGCGAAATGTAAATACGGAGAAGGATAGACACGCTAAAAAACCTGGTATCTGAGTATGGGCTATCACTGAGCGTCACTCTGGTGCCATCACATTGTAATCGTGCTGACCAACTGACCCGTGTACCTCACAAATGGTATGAAGCCGCGAAGATGGGAATGGAGATTACTGCTCGATCTTGTGCAGTTGCAATCGACCCATGTCAAATATAAAAAAATCATGCACAGAGCAGACATCCGAGTATCAAGAGGACCCTTTATTTTGTGAGGCGTGCATACCCAGCAGTGACCAAGATGGATGTCAGACAGATCATCAGAAATTGTGAGGCTTGCCAGTTTATTGATCCTGCACCAGAGCGATGGCAGAATGGTCGCTTGGAAGTTGAGAGTGTGTGGCAGCGGCTGGCCATGGATATTAACCATTACAGTGGCAAGCCCTTTCTAACTCTCATTGATTGCAGGCCTACGAGATTTGCGGTGTGGCGGCAGATGACCAGACAGGATTCAGCAAATGTTGTTCGCCACCTATCATCCATTTTTTTTGAGCGAGGTGCGCCGGAAGAGCTCCTGACTGACAATGATGCAGCGTTTTGTAGCCAGCAAGTCCGGCAGTTGTTAGATGAGTGGGGCGTCCGACTACGGTTGCGATGTGCGCATGTGCCGTCAGGAAATGGCATTGCTGAAAGAAGCCATCGCAGCATCAAGAGAATTGCTGCCAGGAAGCGATGTACTATTGCGGAAGCAACATATTGGTACAACATTACGCCAAAGGACGGGACGTCCCCTTCAACCGCACCTGCGAATGCTATTTACACGTACCGAGTCGGAGTGAAGGGAATCAACACTACGCAGGGAACATATAACAGATATGAAGTGGGAGATCCAGTGTGGGTGCGGCCTCCAGGAAATCGGTGCACCGACAAGTTTAAGCGAGGACACATATCTGGAGTGATTAGCCAGCAGTCTGTTTTGGTCGATGGAACCCCACGACATGTGCGAGATCTTCGCCCAGCTACCGAGGTGCGTCATACAACTACAGAAGAAAGCAGTGAATCGTCTAGCGATTAGCTGCCGATGCACGGATTCAGTGAGCCCCTTCCAGAGACTGATAGCGATACTTCATCTGATGAGGCGGAACCAGATCCAGAGCCCGAATCTGAACCAGTGAATGTACCTCTTCGCAGAAGCACACGCATTAAAAGGCCACCCCCCAGTGCTCTCTATGTGATCATCAGATCAGGGGGGAGTGTAACATGCATCCAGGAGATAAGCGCCCGCGTGTTTGCGTGTTGTGTGGGTACGTGGGAGAGACGGATGAGGGGAAAAAGACTTACCTCGAGACCAGCTCAGCGTTACCGACCAAAAATAGAAAAGAGACCAAGATGGCGACCGCCGTCTTTTGTAAAGTATGATGTCTCGCAAAGTCACACGAATTCTCGGAATATGCAAATTTAGCCGGCCTAGAACGACGATAAAAGCGGGTGAGGGGAAAGACGTGGACAGTGACGATTGAGTTGGCTGGGGAATCGTGTGGCTGTTGCTTCTTGTGCCGTGTTGAGGATATCTTACCGTGTTAAAGAGAGAGTCGGGCGCCATCTTGAATTTTTCCTTACACTTTTTCCTTACATTTTTAAATATATTATTATTTATTTATGTGGTTGTGGATAGTCTTTTGTTAATTTGATATAATATAAAGGTATCATGATACTGTGTAAAGGTTTTATTTTACTGTTTAATTTTTTTCACAATTTTGTTTAATCATACTTATTAATAAGTTTGGAGTTTAACATTTAATTAAGTTGGGAGTTTAAGAGCTATCAAATTTAGAGTAACATCAGTGATACTAAAAAACTACGGGCATAGTAAAACATCTATATAGGGCATGCATAATTTTTCTGGGGCAAACGAACTGTTTTAAATGGATAGTTGTTACTTTATCGAATACTTCATGAATAAATATTACATCCGCATTTTTTAAAAATGTTCATATGTTAATTTTTGTCCTTAAGATAAATCAAGTTTTGTAAATAAATACATATATATATCTAAATATATGTGCAAATGTATATATACATATATATATACAATATATACATACATACATATATACACACATATATATAAGCCCACACATATACATTTATATATATATATATATATATATATATATATATATATATATATTGTTAAGTAGTCTATTTAAATGCTATTTTGCCGAAGAACCTTCAGGATGTATACCCATTGTAATCCCTATATTTAAACACGTATTTTATTTCATATTTGGAAGTAAATTTCCTCAATATGATGGCCTATCAGTTTTGTTTGACTACATTAATTAAGCCCATTCTTACCATTATTTTTCTTTACATAAGAAAGCTTTAGATTTTAGAAGTCTTCGTATATATCTTCCCTTAATGAAAAAGTTAGGTCTTCAGTACTAGTTTATTTCTAACTCATTTCTTCGTGTGGTGTTTTGTACACAGAGTTTAAAAATCATACATTGCATATGACTTAGTATTTTCGAGATTTTTTGCTGTCTATTAATATTTTTACTAGATAGGCAATATTTACCACCCGAATTAGATTTATATTGTTATGGAATTTATTTTTCTGGTGGAAACGGCGCTAAATGTTTTCGTGTATTTTAAGTAACCCATATATTCATGACAGTGTTTTTTAAAATAAGTTTTATCTTTAAATTTTATTCATAAAATTCACATTTCTGGTGATATTTAGAACAATGCTATTGATTTCATTATTATTTAATTCATAAGCTTCTTAAAATTTACCGATAATTCCTACAGTTAACAATAACTTTGTTCATAATATATTTCGTGGATAAATGTTTTATTGCTTTATCAATGGGCATTATTACAAACTTTTGTCTGGGTATTTAAAGTTCTATAAGTATTTTTGAATTACTATAGAGAGTGTTGGTTTTTAGAATGATCAATTTTTTTTTAACGTTTAACTTTTTATGCAGGAATTTAAATATATGTTCCACGCGTCAAACATAGACTAAAAATGTGCGTTTTTGTATCTTGCATGTATAAAACGTATTTCTAATTTTTATATACTTCCTCACACATTTAGTATAATTTAGGCAGTTACGCTCTGTATGGTTCAGACCTTTTCATAGGGGCTTTTTTACTTAAGGATTGTTTATTACCTTTAGATGTCCTGTAATTATATGTCCTATACCATTATTATAGAAAAGAGACAATCAAAATGTATATTCTTGAATATTTATATTATTATCATTAATATTATTATGTTCTTCTGTTTCATTATAATTAAAACCCAATTTCTTATGCTTTTCTTTAGCTTATATGCAACTATTTGATGATGTTCCTTTATCTTCTGTATGACTCAAATTATGAAATATTTTAGGTGAATTTATATCGTCATATTAAATTTCACAGTCATTTCGAGGTTATTTTTATATTTTCATACCATCAACTAGTGGCTTATATATATACATATGTCTAGCCGCACTGATGAGCTGTGAAACAGCGAAACAGTATTGTATGTGGATGACTATATATATATATATATATATATATATATATATATATATATATATATATATATAGGTATATTTGGTAAAAAAACAGAAAGTACAGTGGTACATACGTTCCTAGAGCTAAATATGTTTTTCTTATTTCAACTTTAGTGTGTATTTACTTTAATCATTACAAGTGTTTTTCTATAAACGAAATAAACAAATTATCTAGCCCATGTCGTCAGACGATGTAAGCTAAAAATGATTAATACTACCATTTTTTTAATATCTCTCGCCACATGGCTGCCGACTGCGGTTTTGATTACCCACCGCAATTTTTAACACCTCTTTCCATCCAGGGTTCCTTACTGTACACATCTGGGCAAGGCGGCGTACCCCTCCCCCGCTACTACCATTTTTTATCGCTCATTCCACCCAGTCTGCTTGCTGCTATTTTGATCCCCCTGTTACTACCAAAGTTTATCACCTCTCTCCGGTAATCGTGGGATCTTATTTATTATGAAGGATGATAAAAGATGATAACATTCTACGAACATTAAATTAGCGTGTCTATGTACTAATTGAACGTTATTGCATGGTATCACCTTACAACCTCCTTTTCTAATAAATGGGACCTCCCTATCGATTTATTTAAATCTGAAAACCGTGACATACGTACGTACGTTAGAGGCACTACGGTATTAGATAAGTTTAAGACTAAATCCATCAAGACTAGAAGCATTAAGATCGTGCGCTATATAAAGCACTGACTCTCATTTTCTCTACAGAGTATACTGAGAATTAAATAATAGTTTATCCCGACTATGACTGACAGAAGGAGAGTAATTCAGCAGATGCATTTAATAAACTATTTGCTGCGAACTTACATAAAGATTACTGAATTCGTGATGAAAATTTCCGAGCTCGAGAGTTCGCAGAAATTAAGGCTATTAGAAAAATAACTGAATGTTGCAAACAATACAATTTGTCCACAATCGAACTGATCTAACTCGACCATGTGTAAAAGTCTCAGAATGCAAAAGACGACAAATCGTTTTTTATATTAAATTCATAAATTATAGAAAAATCGAACATATTTTTAGATACCGATTTTTTTCTATTTAAACTGAAAGCAAAATAGATTAATACTTGTATCATATTATGTAAGCATGATTTGGGAGGAAAATTAATATTTAAATTTAACACATGTTATCTGGATTGTTCTGTAATGTTCAAAATGACGTGACTGATTTTAGTAAATGAACACTTTATGAAAAAAACATACTTTCGGAATTTCTATTTTTTGATTTAATATATATTTGTACTGTTTACTCTTTTTGTAAAGCTATTAGTAACCAACTTAATACATCTTATGAATAGAGGACTAAATTTAAATAAAATGAATTCCACAAACATCTCAACTTGTGCAGGCGAATATTTAAAATATGTGTAAAAAGACTCATCCCTTATTCAATATTTTCATGTACTCTGTGACTCACATAAATATAATCTGTCACTATCCAAATAATGTTATAAATTGTCGTTATCGTACAGATTCTATTTTTTGTCTCCATAATGTATGCATAGAAGTTAAATTCATATGCATGCCAATTGTATATAAAATCACTTCAGGCCAGATGTGAGAAATTACATTAAACCGAAAACCCTTCTTCATATTTAAAATTAATGTCTGGTTGTTAAATAGTCGATAAATATTCATTCTATGAAGGCGGTAACTTTATGTGTAAACGTAAACTGATACTCGCTTTTATTTACAAGTGAAATGATACAAAAAAAGTGTTTTGTTTTTTTTAAGTAGCAGACCATTTATAGAACATTAGCCTTGTGAGAAGATTTATTATATGACGTTATACAATATATCAAGTAGTAAGTATGAATAATAGAATAACACGACATGTATATGAAAAAATATTGTTTTAGCCCCTTCAAAATATATGGAATTGTTCACAGACATCGTGTTTTTACGGATTAAGTTTAAAGTAACAGCTACTTCGAGGCTGTAGATTCAATCATCAATACGGATTATATTAAGACTATAATATGCAGTTTCTATTTACTTGCCTCCCCCCAAACGGAAAGTTAGACACAAGGTTGGTTTTTAATGTGGGGAAAATACATCTCTCCCAAATGGGGCAGCACGGATAGGAACAAAAGCAAAAATTGTCTATGTCATGAAGGATCTCTTCTCTACGGACCAAGAACAGGAAAGGTTAAGTGTAGCATTAGAACAGATACTGCGCTGTTATCTCGACCTGAAGGCAAAAGAAATGTAGTAAGGAGTTACAACCAGCCGCGTATTAAAAAACGAGAACTTTTTTATGTACTATGTGAAATTTATTTAAAATACGTTTTTGTTATCACGTAAAAAAATATGTTTCTGATTTTTTGAAGGAGGATTAATTATATGATTAAAATTCTACAGACTACTTTTCTTACTTTTAACATTATTTACGCAAAATTTCAGTTGACGAAATTTCTGATCTTCTCCATAAGTATTTTATTGAACAAGCATATATCGGTCGAATTCGAGAATATTCTGTAAACTCGGAAATATGCACTAAATACCGACCGGAACTCTTATAAAACCCGTAATATGCATCCATGTTCTTGATCAATCATACATGGTTGCGTGAAGATTCCCGAGTTCTTAAGAAAGGTTTCAGAGCTTGACAAGATACATTTGGCGATTGTCAGATATTCCATCGACCGAATGATTGTGAAAGCAACACAAAAGTTGTGAGCAGTAGCCCGAAAAACCTAAATAATATGGGAAACAGATTTACGTTCGACAATGAACATATAAAGAAGGTCGGAGTTTACACCATCTCTAACCTTATGAAAATACGATACAAACTATCAACCGGACGCAAATATATTCGAATAATACTTTTTATGTCATGTACGCATTTTCGAATCAGTCGCAATGCAAACGGACACACGCGCGCCATAATATCCGCGCCTAATTTTGCAATTGCGTATTTTGAGTTACATTATGTTTACAATATTCTTTCTTTTATAAAGTTTTGATAAAAACTCTTTATAAATCGTGTGAATGAAACCTTACATTTCGGATAAAAGGAGTGCCACCTGCATCTGTATTTTGTCAAGGAAAAAGGAATAGCTGTCTCCAACCTTCTACTTTCCGGGAGGCATAATGAAACCCCTGATATTAAACGTGTGCTGACGATGACAGCTGGCTTTGTCGAAACACCCAACTTCGGCCCTGACGATGATTGATGTCATCCTTTTACGGGTTTCTTTACTTATATGCAGTCACATCTCTGTGCGCAACGTCCTCACGTGTTATTAGGAGGTTTATTTTGTACTTTAAGAATATGCTCCGTTTTATAATGTAAACAGATGGGTGAACTCCTTATGTGTTTATATATATATATATATATATATATATATATATATATATATATATGTGCGTGTGTGTGTATGTGTGTGTGTTTGTGTGTGTGATTATATATATATATATATATACATTTTATATATATGATTAGTTTTTTTTTGGAAAAAGAAATTCAGCAGAGTGCTCAATTAAAAGTAAAATCCGAAATATAAGAGCGTATTTATATTTTGTGTACAGAAATGTGTTAGATGAGACAAGTCATTGGTACTGCCGGTTTCAAGCCCGATAGTTAGGACCGTTTTAGATATCCATATCACACTCTCATACGCCAATACATTATATATATATATATATATATATATATATATATATATATATACGAATATATATATATACATATATATGTGTATATATATATATTTATATATATAATTTCATGTGAACATATAAACTATTAAAAAGAGATGTATTCTGTATATCAGTATTTACTTCAGCAGTGCTAAATAACTGGTTAAAATGAGATATGTTATGCATATATATATATATATGTATATATATATATATATATATATATATATATATATATATATATATATATATAATTAATCAGCAAATGTTCTTCCGCATCATTCGTTTAGTAAATGTTCACCGTCACCAGTATGTAATTCATAAAATCCAGTTTTGTGATATGTACATGTTCTGTTTAGTGCAAGCTAACAAACGAATCAAATTTATATATATATATATATATATATGTATATATATATATGTGTGTGTGTGTGTATGTGTGTGTAGGTGGGTGGATGTGAGTGTCTTAATATGCGTGTGTGATCATAGTATATCGATAAGTATATATGTATATATATATATATATAAATATGAATACAATCTCTCATATTATAATTTGAAATATTTATTGTACGAAAAAAGATTACAAACGTACAGGTGTTTCTTTCATAGAATTTCAAGGAATGACTCTTTTACTGAGAGGAAAAGCATATAGCAAAAGCAACTCATATATAGCCGTGATATTATTTCGTTGCTTAGCACAAAAATGAAATCTTTAAAGATTTGGAATGGTAATATTTATAGACATATATATAAAACATATCTATTTCATATTTTTAAATTGAGACTAAAAATGTTATATATTTATATATATATATATATATATGTATATATATATATATATATATAATTAAATGCGCGTCACTTGTATTGTATATGTACATATATATATATATATATATATATATGTACACATATATATGTATGTGCACATATATATATATATGTATGCATATATATATATGCACAGCCACACATATATATGTGTGTGTGTGTGTGTCCACACACACACCCACACACATTTCTTTGCATTCTACTGAATGGTAAATTGTTTTATATTATAACTAGCAGGCCACTGGGTTGCCCTGTCGTAAAATACACATTGATAGATTTTAATTAATGCATACTTATTATTCATTATAAGTAGAAACACCTTATGTGTTAAACGTACTGTTAAATTCCTTTATAAATTCGAAGTTTAAAAAAGACTGAGATACGTGCATAGAAGTATAATTTTGTTTCCTTAACAGTTCCTATATTGAATGTAAAACATCTACTCGAGCTGAGATCAAAATAAAACCCAAGTGCAATGAGTCAATTATGATATCGGCAGGACCAGCTGGTCACGATGTGTAAATAGTTCTTTGTTAACCTACTAGTTCTTAACAAAAATCTTGTCCCGTCTTCCAGGCACGTATGTGATTTCATGAAACACATCACAAACAAACAAGTTAAAAATCTGACGCCTCCCAGATGCAGTTTTTTTTTTAATTTTGACCCCTCAGTAGTAGTTTTTGTCCCGATGAAAACGTATTAAAACGTGTTATCCATGTCTGAATCAATATATACGTCATTTTATGCATGTAGAAAAAATGCGTTGATCTTATATGTTAAGAATGTTTATCGCACACACATTAACACTTTTATAGAATACTAGCAAGACCACTCGACGTTGCTCGGAACCGTATAAGACAATTAGAAAATTTTGTAACATACCTTTTATTCTAAGGATGGGGAATTTTATATATCTATGTATCATTTGCCATCTTGAGCAAAGGAATATTTTACCTACACTAGAGCGGATATTACATGTAGAAATAATTTTACTCTTCCTAGGACAGTGAATTTACAGCACGTATATGGACAGCATGTCCTTACCTAGGGTGGGTAACGTACAAAATATGTATGTCACATGTAAGAATGTGTTGGTTCGTTTTTACATCAGATTGCTACACAGTAGAAGCACCGTGTTTCTTATATAAATGAGATACTACTCTAATATATTACATGATTTTCGGTTTTTATAGCTTATGTACCTCAGAGATAAGATGTTCTTCGTTTTTCATATGGATACTATACTGTAAAAAATATCTTATTCCCTGGGTAGGGCATAATACAAAGACCTTTTTTCTAATTTTACAATGTAATGACTCGGTACTTTCAAGAAATTTCCTGTTATGCTAAATTATCCGTACGTCAAATATAAGAATTTGATTTTCATCTGGATGCTATAGTAAAAAAGCACATTAGTGTCCATATATAAGTTATATTACTCGTATATTTAACGAAGGGTAATGTTTTATAACTTATGTACGTCACAAGTAAGATATTCTTTTACACTGCACACATGCTTAATTACATTTTACGTAGTATACTGTGGAACTATCTTATTTCTAATATAAAGATGCAACTACTCGATGATTTTACATACGTTTTTCATATGGGTAATATACTGTACAGGTACTTTATTACTTGCATAGAATTTCTTGTCCACTTAAATACATTTACAAATATAGACATATACAAACATAAACAATACATATAATTCACATATTTACATACGACGGACAGATTTTGGGTGGATCCAAGGCACAAAAATATATGATCATATAGACATAATAAATAGTCATAATAAGTGGTTAATTAGATTAAAGTGAATCCAATACATGCAAATATATAAACATATACTAAACATTAAAAATGATGTGTAAATCAGTTTCTGAGTGAATCCAATAATAGAAATATATAATCATGTATACATAATAAATTTAAATTGATCGATTAATTAGTTAAGAAATGGATCCAATACATACAAATATATGAGCATAAACACAACCTTAAAATACATAATGATCGGTTTATTAGTTAAGGAATGAATCAAATACGTAGAAGTATATAAACATATACACATAATAAACATTCATAATAATCGGTTAATTATCTTTGGCATGAATTCAATAATATAAATAAAAATTAATAATGATGGGTAAATTAGTTAAGGAGTGAATCAAATACATAGAAATATATAACCATATCCACATAATAAAATTCATAATGATCGGTTATTTAGTTTAGGAGTGGATTCAATACCTACAAAATATATACATATACACATAAATAAAATTTATAATGATCGCTTCCTTAGTTTAGGAATAAATTCAATACAAATAAAATTAATAATGATCGGTTTATTAGCTTATGAGTTAATCCAATGCATTGAAATATATAATCATACCCACATAATAAAAATTCATAACGATCAGTTTATTAGTTGAGGAGTTGATCAAATATATACAAATATATAATCATGTACACATAATATAAATTAAGAAAAGTCTGTTAATTAGTTTATGAGTGAATCCAATACATACAAAAAGACAGACATATGCACATGAATAAAAATCATAATAATCGGTTAATTAGTTCAGAAGTGAATCCAATAATAGAAATATATAATCATATATACATAATTATAATTAATAATGATTGGTTAGTTAGTTAAGGAGTGAATCCAATAATAGAAATATATAAACATATGCACACAATTAAAATTCATATTGACCGGTTATTTAGTTTAGGAGTTTATGCAATACATAAAAATATATAACCATATATAAATAAATAAAATTTATAATGATCAGTTAATTAGTTTTCGAGTGAATTTTATACAAGATTCCATTACTTGATTTATTTAAGTTATTATTGGAACGTAAAAAATAAGCCGATATAAAATATATCCTACATATTTGGAACATGACCTCTTCGTTATGTACAGCTAACAAATTCTTCTGTATTTTTTATAAAGAAGTGTTCTTGTATAATTATTACATAACATTTAAAAGTCAAGAATACTGGAATGTAAAAAATAAAAAAAAAGAAATGGGTGAGGTTGAAACCGCAACACTAGTGTTAGTAATCTATGACGCTATGCACTGCACAAAGGAGACAACTGCTTTCAAACACCAGTAAATTTACTACAAGAAGAAATGTCTGTTACAGAGCGTACGTATGCGTTGAACGACACCATGGTTCTACGCTCGTCATGTTGTCATTTCTTTCTAGGTCGAACCCCTTTTTAATCCCTTATCGATTTTTAAAACCGAGTAAATACCTCTAATGAAATTATGCACCCTATATGCAACCTTTGGAGCTATTGCAAACCGTCAGGCGACCACCGGTCTAGGCGGAGATACAATTTCAAAAACGGAGACAGACACTTACACGCACATACATAGTGAGATTTTTATATTAAGTAAGGTTATAATGTGTCAATATCTCTTCTCTCCTATGCAAAATTTAAGACTTTTTTTATGATACGTTCAATAGTTTTAGATTTTCCGAAGCATATGCATATTCTTGATGTTGAACCGGACGTTAATTGTTAAATAAGAGTAACTATTTGAAACTGACTAATTGATGAACAATCAACGTATTAACCCTCGTATTTCTCCATTATATAAGAGCTTTATAAATATTATTAATAAAATTTATTGGCAGGTGAAAATGAGAAACATAAAAACACATTCATACATAAATACACAAACAACCACACACATATCTCTCCCTTTCTGTCTCTCTCTCACTATATATATATATATATATATATATATATATATATATATATATATATATATATATATGTATATATATATATATATATATATATATATATATATATATATAAGTGCCTGGTTGGGGGAACCTGGGGCAAAATGAGATAGTGGGATAAAAAGAGACACCACAGATAACTGAAACAGACAGAGAAGGAGAGAGAGAGAGAGAGCTATTTCGTGTGGAGTCTGATCAAGAGATCACGTGGCAACGCCTTGCTGCCAACATCTACCATTGTTTTATTCGGCTCCGTACATCAAAAAGGGGTAAGTATTTAAAAAATTATCTATTTTGATCTGTGACGAACTGTACTCTGAGAGTGCAGAAAGCTGAGCAGCCTCTCCAGGGGACTGTAGGACACGGTCACACTACGACTGTGCAGGTTTAGACGAATGCAACAAGACCCCAATCTTCATTTGTGAGCTGTGTGAAGACTGACTTATTCAGACCAAGGCCCGTCTCGTATTGCCCCAAGCATGGCGCTAAACGGGGCAATAGAGTTAGCTGAATAAATAAGCTGTATTTCTTTTGAAAATAATTTATCATCTTTTGTTTTGTTGTTGTTGCATTGTTTTCCAATACATTGAATGTTCAGTACACAGAATATGGTGTATATGTCAATGCTACTTTTTACTCGACATTTCTTTTTCCCTTAAGTATCTCGTTTTGCCCCAGATTCCCATAAAGTTAAATCCAGCTCCCGAAGAAATTGAAATGTAAGGGTTTTGTTGTAATTGGTGCATAATATTTATTGATTCTGTTTTAAGGAATCAGAAATTTTGCACATTTCAATCGGTATGAAGTGTTCATTATATTCGCCTTAAAAATATTTCCAATCTTTCAAAGAAACTAACCATTAAACAAATACGCGCATATTCGTTTACATTACACTTTCTTACATAAACAATATCAGATACGTAAGTATTTTACCGATGGGCAGTTACTTTATTATTACTCATTTTCCATAAAAAAGTGAAGCATACATAGTCAACCGCGAGTACACAAAGAACAAGCCATGAAAAATGACTAAGTTTAGCATCTCCCCCATAGTAAACCCCAAAAGTCCTCAGAGGATGTAAAATCCTGATGAAAATGAATAAACGATGCAGTCTTAGACCTTAACGTGTGTAAATATCGTGTCTACACCGTACAAAAAACGAAATGCCTAAGTTCATCATTTGCTTCTACCACACATTTAGCGCCAAAATCCCCGAGACGTTAGCATATTTTAATTTGACTCCAACATCATCCAAAACTGCTAAATAAACATTCACAGGAAAAATCTCAATAAATATGGTAAAATAGTCCCAAAAATCCAGTGTTTTTCTGAGCCCTAAATGAAATCTTGGGGCAGACCCAAGATTTATCGCAAAGTATAGACAAACAAAATTATATACAAATCAGTTAGTTACAGCTTTTCAGAAAGTTTTATAAAAATCAAAGGTATCATTAAAAAAAAAAAACACAATCGTGCCAATTCTAGCCATTTTAATTCGAAAGGCACTCCTAGGATTGCCACATGAGTTTTCTCAGAAATTCTGTTCATATATTTTTTTTTTACACAAACAGTATTTAATGTTTGTTCAACATTTCCCAAAATTCCAAGGCGTAGTTATTGAAAAATGTGCGGACGAGCGACCGAACGAACTGACAAGGGTTAATTAACAAGTCCCCCACATTAAAAAACAAACTATTTAAACAAGATAGTGTACACATTATAACTACATACGCATAAAGGTTATGTTATAAAATTCATGGTAACAACAGTATAATTACTAGGATAAATGCTTTAAACCAATATATGTAGATATATGAAGGTATATAAATTACATATTTAATCCTATAGAGATAAGTATAAAGAAAACAGCTTTATCGGATAATCTTATTATTGAAGCCTTCATTATATACTGGAGTGAAATTATTATGCGTATAAGACTTTACAAACATATTACTGCATGCAGGGTGCTCTATTCTTTAATTAATTGATATTTTTTGCGTGAAAAATTGGCCTATTGTTCCATTAAAATTTAGGCGATCATTTAGCACATATTTTAATTAGTTTTTAGTTATGTCAGGGAATAAATTTAAAAGCATATTTGGTGTCTTTTTAAAACCTTAGAGGTTATATCAATCTACAACCGTTATCAGTCCACAGCCTGAGGTAGGCGGTGTCTAACATTGTTTATAGAAACTCTGGGGGCGTTAATATGTTGATAATGCGTCTGCCCTGGGGTCTAATACTAAATGTCCCCAACTGTGCGTGAGCAGTTGCCAATGTCTGACATAATCAACACACTTCTGCGTTATGACTTGATTCACATAAACTTTGTCTCGCAGTCGGCCGGAAAATTAATCGAAAATACGAGCGTAGGAACACATTCTTAACGTTTTTTTCTTTCTTCTTTCTTCTGATGATTAAAAAAGCACCTGTCCTGGCGCAGAATATTCTCCACCCAAAATTCTTTGAGCTCTTACAAAAATAGAATATTAACGAAGAAAAATAATTAATATATTCTTAAAAGTATGCCATCAGATAAATAAGATAAAAACAGCTAGCAAGCGGATACTACTTCCTTGGTCTAAATAATAACGACGAGAAAGTATGCGGCTATATGCGAAATATTAATCAGTCGAGTCTACTTTAGTTAAGGTCTAGTCGCTTTCGTTACTAGACTATAAAAACTCGAAACGGTAATATATAGTGTGTTATTCGCCCTGCTTGTGCTTCCGCCGAACAGGGCAGTTTACAGAGAATATTAAAATTTGTCTCAATACTTTTTTTCTCGCATTCTAATAATAAATTTTGTTACAGTTTATATTATTGCCAAATTCTTACGGGTGTGGTACTAACCAGGCTCAACATGGCGTAAATGCAGTCATCTAACGAGAGCCGATGTGAAGGTGATCAATTACCAGAATATAACAAGAACAAAAATAGTCATCCGTATCATCATTAAATATATATATATATATATATATATATATATATATATATATATATATATATATATACACACACTTCAGAATAAAGAAATACTACATTTAAAATGTTATAATACGATATCAATTGGAAACATTTTTCATCTGTGTTTTTAATAATGCATACGCATTTTCTTTTCTTTCATTTATTTATTTCATTTCAGTTCATTATGTTTGTCTGTCTACAGAAATCGTTTTTATTCACAAATTGAAATTAATTTGGAGTGGACTTTGAAACTCCTATATTATACTTTGAATAAAACATTAAATAAATGTATAAAGAATTATATGTTTATTAACAAAACAGCTTCACCGGACTTATATAATAATTTATTTACTGGACTCATCATCTAAACAAAGACAAAACCAGGGAAGTATGCCTATATCGGTTGTTACCTTGTGCCTTGGCTTATTCAAAATACAGTTTTATCCCTTTATCTCACTGCTACCAAAGATTTTCACTTCGGACTCTACATGCAATTTGGATATGAATTCAATATCATTTTTTTTATTATTGTTAAACCAATATATAATTTTCCCTTACTCCATGGTATTTAAAAAAAAAACTTTAAAACATTAATTATGATTTTCCATGTTCATGGTTTTAGCAAATAAGGCATAAACCATTATAATATTTGCTAATATTTTCTCCTCTGAGGAGATTAGTAGACATCGAAAACCTATAGGTTCAGGAGATATACTGACTGAAATGTATTCTTTGTGTTGCATATAATAAAAAAAAAATCTAAATTTGAAATTTAATCATTTCACGGCATAAAATTTAAATCTGAAGGCAATTTACTATTATTACAGGTCAAACATGAAATATGGAATTAATAATCCTTTATATATCTTACATCACCTTTATCCTTTTATACGAAGTCTTTCTCACTTAATCAACTAAACTATGATATTTTTACTAATGTTCTAAATGCAACGTGAAAATGTAGCCATTAAAAATAAAATGTTAAAATATGTTCAGATAATAAACGGTTTATTATATTTATTGTAAAACAACATTTGAACCCGCCCTAAAACTATGCGCAGTACTCCGACAAATTATTGGGGATAGAAGGAACACAGCTAATAATTATGTAAAACCTAATATCATGAAAAATATTAAAATAATTTCGTAGATAAATAAAGGTTTGGTTTAAAGTTGCCTAAATAACCCCCTACATCTAACCCTTACTTTTCTCGAGAAGCCATGTGAAATCAGCCGAATGTTTATGGGAACTACACTCAAGATGTGAACAGTGCTTTACTACAATGCCATGAAAACAATGCCGAGATAAGCAGAGAATACCTACAGCACCTGAATGTTCCACACTGTCACAATCTGCCACTGGCCAGGTTCCCCGTGTCTTACCTTCGGTGATCTGACGGGAACCGGCGTTTCAAACGTGATTACGCCGTATACCAATTCGATAAACACATATATAATTTCTTTATTTAAATAATAAACGTTGTCCTGCTAATTATTTATTATAATAACAGTTACAGATATTAAAATTTTACTGCAAAAAACTGTTTAACACATTAATTATATTTTGTGGAGTGAGTTATATATCTGCAATCCACTCCTGATATTCAAGTCTTGGTTGTATCGATTGCTTGAAGGTACTATCATTGAAGGTTCCGATTCCTTATCTTGCGAGGTTAAACTCCAACATTGTGTGCAGCATGTCTCATCCTTTTTATGTAAATGGTATCTTCAAACATTCAGGCGAGTTTCTCCTACTCTCTAGGTAGAAAAATTCATTTCTTATGCTTCATTATACTTGTAATCTTCTTAATTAGGATTATTAATATCGGTTAATTGGAATATTTGAATTTGTTTTGACATTTTACAAGATCCGAAAGAAGCCAGTCTCTAATCAGATAGGTCTCACACTATCTGACATATTCTAATGTGTGTTTTCTTTCCACAACGGTGCATGCATTCACCTGCCTTCTATGAATGTACTTTTATAAAATTTGTACTAATAAACTCATAACTCCTATGCGGCACGGTCTTGGATATGACCTTAAACTTAATCCGATGGTGCGGTCCCAGATTTCGGGCTTTGGGGAGTGTGTAGCCACACTTTAATTGCCATAGCCTCCAGGTCCACTCTGACCCTAATGGTAGAACCTCTAAGGATCCAACTAAGGGTTAAATACAAAATGACTTAAAAAACAAACAAATAAATATATTCTATCAAAAATGTTTCAAAATCACTGGATACGGCATAAAATAATCTGAAAAGGGTTGATATGCAGTGAAACAAAAATAAAATAACAACCAACCAACCTACGCGCTTTAACCACACTTACCGTCAAACTTGAATTTTCCTGTCCCTGCATATGGTAAATAATGCAGCTCAAATAGTACTTTTCTGAACTTCTGTAAATTTAAAGTATATTGTCATTTCTCTGACTGTACTAACGTGCGTATTGACATATCTGATGTGAGCAAAGCAATGGAAGCTTATTTCAAACGTGATGCTAATGTAAGTTATTTCGCTTTCTAATCATGTGCATGTGCGCGTTATATAGTAACTTGCAGATGGGTGTTCGAGGTTGCACGTGCGCTAGAAAAATCTGCTACAGAAATTATATTTTAAAAAGTTATCTTTGAATCTAAATGAAATAAACTAAGTTAACCACCTTTGCTGGGTTCGAAGGTAATCCACGGAAGAGGGGAAGAAGGCGAAAGTTACGGCAAACGTTTTTGCCCGCACATCCATGAGTCGTTATAACTTTGCAAACTAAGCATTATAAACATAGTGTGATTTCCCGGACTGTTGCAACGACCGTGTTACT
This sequence comes from Euprymna scolopes, assembly GCF_053919585.1. Classification (NCBI taxonomy): domain Eukaryota; kingdom Metazoa; phylum Mollusca; class Cephalopoda; order Sepiida; family Sepiolidae; genus Euprymna; species Euprymna scolopes. Next base: position 44,038,580 of record NC_136515.1, on the reverse strand, counting down.
TTGGGGTTCGTACTGAGAGTACATAGAATATTTTATAAGAGAAATAAACTTTATTTACGTTTTAAATTGATTAACAATGAATTCTGTGGTATTAAAAGTAAAAGACATTAAGCAGTTACGATATAAAGATGCGATTTACGCACCCCTCGAAAAAGGAAAATCGTTTTTTTTTTTAATTAATCGCCGATAAAATATGCAAAATAAATTATACAATGTACAAAACAAAAAAATGTTTTAAATATACTGAAACCTTTTGAAAAAGAAAACGAAAAAATGTAAATGAAATCATTTTTGTTCGTTTTTTTTTTCATTAAACTATTGTAATTGGAATGGGATTTTTTCTTTCTTTTAAGTACTAATTTACCCCCCCCCATGTAATTTAAAACCTAGATAAAATTCAAAATAAGGAAATTGCCTTAAATTGTAACATTTTTAACTCCAGAAATTTAAAATAAAACTCATTTAAATGCGAAAAATAACGACCACAAGTAGGAGTGCGCAGACCTTGAAAATAAAGCTTAAGAGACACTGTCCTAATTCACTGTTTCTTTTATTAAAATAAATTCAAATAACCATATTTTACGCATTCACAGTTCTGGAAATCTTAAAGATACTGTTTTAAGTGACCTCGCTTAATTTAAAACTTTATCTTCATACAAAAAATGACCATTGTTTACTATTTGTACATATTATGTATCCGAGGCATTGCTCTGCTAAATGGCGTCAGTAACAATCCAATAGAATGCGACTAACAACATATTTTCAGCCATACCAACATATACGAAACCACACTGAACGGTCCCGTTTACATAATAGATAAGAAGTACGAAGATCCAAAATAAACCCAGAAATAGTAAAACTAATGTAATAATGTAATAAGTAAAATAACGAACAAATGAAATGTGAGAAAGGAAAAATAACGACAAAGTGGCAACTACATATACTAGAAAAGTGAGATAATTAATTAAAATATTACAATGTATTCATATTTGATAATCTGAGCAGTAAAATTCGTGTTAATATATTCTATATATCTATAAATACAAAAATGTGTGAGGATACTATGAACAGTTTTGATAGGCTAAATCTAATAATACAAAACTCCCTATAAACGATGATATCAATCGGCTTAATTTCAGCATCAAATGAAATACAATAATTTATTGTTCATCTTGGGGATGTTAATTTTTTTCTAAATGAACATTTACAAAAATAAAATTATACGAAACTGCCTTAAGAAGAAATTGTATATAGGAAAATTGCAATTTACATCCCCATCTTGCGTTTGGTTTCTTTAGCAACACACCTTCACGCACATATACGCTTTTTTAAAGCCTACATCATAATCACGCCTCATTTTTAAAAATAAATCGTATTTAATTATCTCTCAAAATGGAGATATTTTGTATCTATCGGTATATTAGATTATCTGTTTTAATTTTAGAATGCACACTTTATCCTATTTTCCTAGGTGAACTTTAAAAATTACGACTATACGAAACCAACCCAAAACACATTGAAAATGTGAAAACTGCCGGTTTAATGTAACTCTTACGCAAAAAATTATCGTAAAATTTCCTACAATAGCAACTTCTTTTAAAAAAGAATTTTCTCTTTTTTTATTATTTTCTTAACATTTTTCTTGTGGGTAAGAGATTAATTCGATGATTGTTAAAAATGTTATTATTTAGTAGAAGCATAACAACACTTTGAAAATTATAATAATAAAACAGGCAAATAATATTTTTACTTTGACAGTAATTGTAGCCCCCCCCAAAGAAAATTAATGTACACCTTTCTTTCTTTTTACCACTTTTATATTTATAAACGCTACCCAATCTTATATATTAAGCAAGCTATTACCTGTTTTTTTCATTTACTGAGAATATTTTTTTTTTATATTTATGTTAATCTATTTCTATTTACATCTTTTTGTTACTGAGTGCGTGCTTAAGTTATTTCTACATTTAAGAAATATTATTTTGAATGTTTAACTTCTCTTGTACTTAATATTTTTTTTTAATTTTTGAACTGATTTTTTAAATGACGTTTTTAATAAAAAGATATCGTAAAATTTCAAGCAATAACAACCTCTTGAAAAAATTATTTTGTTTTTCATTCTCCCTATTAACTGAAAAGTACCTTTAAGAAATAATGTTCATCTGCTTGGTATTTTGCAAAAAAATTAAAATATATTTGCATACAGTAAGAAATAATTTGGCATAGCTTATGGTCAGTCAATATTCTGTGAGGAATTTATTAATATTTTTCTTGTGGGATGGGGGTTAATTTGATGATTGTTAAAAATTGTATTATTTAGTAGACACATAACAACACTTTGAACGTTATCAGAAAAAAAAACAGGCATAGATTACTTTAGATGTGACATGGATTGTTGCCAAACCCCCAAAATTAAATTATGTGTCTATTTCTTTCTTTCTTTTTACTATTTTTCTATTTACAGACTCAACAGAGTCTTGTATATTAAGCAAGGTATTGCTAGTTTTAAAATAAATTAATGACCGTATTTTTTTATATATTTATGTTATAATATTTTCCATTTACATCTATTACTGACTGTTTGCTTGAATCAATTATAGATTTAAGAAATATTAATTTTAATTTTGAATTCAAACAAACGATTGATTGTAATAATTTCGTCAGTCTATTTTGCATTACTTTCATTGCACATATATTACACTGTTAATTTTGAGAACATTCCTGTCAATTATGCCAAAAAAGCGAAGGCCATCGATAATTGCGTCGTGGTGTCAACTAATGCAAAGAAGGCGCATAGCGCAACAATCAATAATTACTCTGCCCTACGACACAGCAGAAGAGTCAGGGGATGCTAGGGTCGTATTTGTTGAAAATGGTCGCTTGGGTCATTCGGCTGGGTGTGGTTCTTCCTTTATTGCAGATTCGGAGGTAATTATTGATAATTCAAATTTTCCTGGGCCTTCGACATGTAGTTTCTCAATCCCAGCATTAGACGGTGCACCACACGCCAATCTCCCCATTTTCCCAAAGGAAAAAATAAAATCTAGGTTGTTTCTCAAACTTTAATGGACGAAGCCCCAAGAGAAAGTTATTTGGAAACACATGCTTCAAGTTCGGCTCTAGAGCAACGAAAGGATCTTCTTAAAAGAACGGCATTAGGCCAGTATGCTGCACGCGCTTTCGATACGAGGAACAACGAGACAGACATTAAAGGAGAAATGATTTAGCCATGTACACTGCACGGTCTTCAGAAAATATAGAATAATGAGACAGACGGATGGAAGGTAAGATACAATATAGAACCAATTTTGAAGGGCATTCAAGAATAACAAAGTCACGCTGGTCTTTAAAACATTCAACTATATTCTGTCTTCTAATTATGCTAAACACCCTGACATAAATATAACATTCTGTGTAGAAGAAATGCTTCCATTTTCTCGCGAAAAGATTGCCAAGTGAGCCAGCTGGAATATGCTGTTCAAATGACAAGGTGAAACACGCACTTCTTGAAGAACCTCCACAACCGCTACTACGCTTGCTCACAGTTTCAACTCCTGAATCAAGAACCTTCACGAAAGATATTAAGACACTACAATTGCGCATTTCAGATGACGGCTTTCAGATCAAGTTACCAATATGAAGGGGGGTATGCCAACATTCAAAGTAAAGGGGCAGGTCTACTATCTGATTGGATCTCTTCAGCCAACTGAAAATGACGAAAAATTGTGTCAAAGTTCAAAATATTTAATGTTTACGTTTTCTACCAAATTCCTATGCCAATTTGGTGTGTAAAGCTTCGGAATTTTAGCTGCAGAGTAATCGGGTGTGAGGAATAATTTTTTATTGGCTTTGACCCAGACAAATAACTGCTAAAGGGTCCAGACTATCACCCAGACAACGCCTGGTCGATATGCTAGTGTATCAATATATTTTGTTGTGATGACATAACGTAAGATGACATAATGTAATCTCATAACGAAAGAAAACACAATTATAAACTATTTCTTTATCAGCAAATTACAGATGAGATTGTATAGTATATCAGTTATAATGTTACCTGCACAAATTATTCGAAAATAATAAAACAAACAGTTTCTTACACTTACTAATATTGTCCATATTTTCATTTAGAATTTATTAGAGATTTTAAAATTGCAAATCACATAAAAGCGGAGAAGCTACTTCAACGTAAACATTAAATAAAAGTATTAACGTTAACTTAAATATACGTTATATTCAGTATATGCGCATTTCTGAAACAAATCTATAAAAGATTTATATATAAAATGCATCTGTTCTTTTACCTACTTCGCGACTGTATTTTATTTAAAACACATGTTGTTGGGTACAGTAATAATTCAGTAAACGTCTATGCTACGATTATTAAAACAAGTTTACTTGAACGTGTTAACTATTTCTTACTATGGTTAAGATTTTGGAAATTTTTGCAAAGAGTGCGCAGATAACACCGAACCAAATATAATAAGCTCATATGGAATTCCATAAATATTGTATTCGCTCAGAAACGATGGCGGTGTGCTCTTTTGCCGTTTTCATATTTCTCTTTTATGCATCTTATAAATAGCATATTACCCCAAATATTTGGTGCATGCCAGAGAACTTAGCCATTTTATACAGAGTTTGCATTGATAACGAGAAGTTAAGAAAACACATAAAATCAGCAATGTTATATTATGATATATTGAAAAATCTTGAACAGCGTAAAATAAAATGCATGACTCTCTGAAGCGATTCTCCTGGATCAACACGTCTTCCATAGAAAAACCTGCAAATAAATCTTACAGTGGTAAAGGATACATATTTTGAGATGCAATGTACGATAATAGATAGATAAAGATGTGTAGCAAATTCGGGAAAATGAAAAATCGCAGGGATGCAGGAAGTGTTGCCAGGTCATCCTCAGTGTCCGAACGGTCATTCACACGATAAAACAGATGAAACAAGAACTTTTCCAGCTAAATATTCTTATACATAAAGTTTCATTCCGTTCAGAGCTCTGTCACGTTTAGAAGCACTTTATCACAATGCACAGTGCTTTTATTTAGGCAAATCCATTTTTACACACTAAAATCGACATCATGTCAAAATGTTCATTTATTATAATACCAATTTGATAAAAAAAAACGATGCATCACTTCAGTTCCGAAAGAAAAAGTATACGCCTAGTAGGGACAGCTGTGCAATTACCATCTACAACAATCCTGAATTCGCACTAAGTAAGAGCAGTGACAAGGAGAGGTCCTGGGCGATTAGAAACAACGCCAAGATAAGCGGAGAGTGCATGCAGTACTTGGAACTTCAACACGGTCACCATCAGGCATTGGCCAGCCCCATGGTTGCTTACCCTCGATGACTTGGTGGGAACTGGAGTGTCAAACGTGATTATGCCGTATAATAATTCCATAAATATATATATATATATATATATATATATATATATATATATATATATAATTTCTTTATTAAAACAATAATCGTTGTCCGACTAATTATTTATTATAATAAAAGTTTGCGCATATTAAAATTTTACTTGCAAGAAACTGTTTAACACATTGTGTTTTCTGAAGCATGTTATATATCTGCAAACCACTCCGGATACTCAAGCCTTTGATTGTCTAAAAGGCTGTAGTATGCCGGACATTCAGGCTTGTTTAATATAAATACTATCAAGAAATTAAATCATATTTTGATATGTTAATATATGTTTTTTAAGACTTTTGACGTAAATAGAAGAGCTTCATAGATTTATGAGTTCTTCGTTTTCGGGTTCACACCAGATCCTCGGCGCATGTTATGATTTTTTGTGTTGCACAAAACTCTAAATTGTGTTTCCAATTCATTTTACACTTATGTTTGTTTGTTCTTCCTATTTTCTCAGGGGAAACTGGTTGCATTGTTAGTCTTAAACTACTCGGTGTCTAATCTTAAGATACGTGCAAGCTAGCCTAGATGTCGTTTGCAGGTTTTTCTCGATACTACGTATTAAATTATACTTTTCTTTTAACTATTAGATTAATAGTTATATCACTTTATTTGATTCCTAGAATCTTTAAGCAACTTGTAATCAAGAGTGTCTAATTTGATTTATTTAAGATATAAAAAATGCTCCCAAGACTATAGCAGTATAGTAAGGGAGTAACTGTTATAAAATGTGCATTTAGATTTCAGAGTGATTTTTTTAAATTTGTTTTGCCAGCTCTTGGAAGAATTTGATACGGTAATTTATGTTAAAGAGTGACTAAATGGTGCAATGACAAATACATAGATTGGTTGTTTGTATTGTATATTAATATCATATTGTATATTAAGTATTTTATTTGAAATTGCTGGAAACAATGCATAACACCACTTGATGTAATAATCTATTAAGAACACAATATGATTATCGCTAAGACAGCAGATGCTAATGTATCTCAGCCTTCAGAAGGCTAAGGCTACATTTTCGAGTAAATCAGTGAGCAAAATGAAAACGTCACAGTTCTTAAAAATGAACAACTGGAATGAAAAGCTTATTAAAACCAAATAGATGGAGACAACGGTATTTGTTTGTTAAATGCTCTGAAACAAAGGAGGCAAGGATATATTTAACTACTCTAAAAAATTTATGTCATAATATTATTATGAAATAAAACTAATTAAACCATATCGGTGTTGGAACGGTTATGGAAGAAGGATATTCGAACCAATCAAATTACAGATATGTTATTACACTTTATTAAGAACTCTGAAATTGTATAGAAATTTTCTATTTCGAAGATAACTACATGTATCTATATATATTTTCTGTTAAAATGTTTAATATATCGGGGCAGCTGTTCAGATCTATAGAGCTATCAGTTAATTCGAGGAACAGAAAGAGGAATTTATCGAATATATGATCTCTATGATAGTTTTGAAAGGAAAGAAAAAACAAAAGAGTTTTAGAATGTATTTCTTAACACAAGCAGCGCAATCTCAAAAAATTTCTGATTAACGTACAAGGACTGGATATTAACAGGTCAACCACTAATTTCTGAATGTAAAGTTCACCGCAGTATCTATTTGGTCACGTGTAAACATTTAGAAATTAAAATGCTGATTTAAAGTAACAGATATTTAATAAGATGAAAATATTACAGGATGAAAAATAGTATGTCTGATTTTAAAATCGATTTGTCCATAGATCTACACACTTTTTGTAGGCTAAGATTTCGGAAAACTCTACTTTTATCTCTCATTGATGTCGATCCAATTTACCACTACATTTCCTGTGTCGCTGCCATTTCTCATTATCTGCACACTGGTTTTCCTCGGTTAAAATACACATATGCATATGCAACACATTTTATTACTCAGTCCATCTAATATGATACATATGATCATCTAAATTTGTTTTTTTTTCCTTAACATTTTCATGAGAAGCGATATAGAAACTGATAAATAATATATTTATATACCGACATTGTGTACGAGACAAATTTGTTTTGTTTTTTTATTCTTTCCTTCCAAAACCATTTTAAATATTTAAAGAAAAAATGGTTGTTTATTTATAATTCTGGTTGACTTGAGAACTAGATTTTATCAACGAAACAAAAGCAACTGGATGTTGGTAGAAACGGCAATCGTACAGTAAGTAAATCAGTATCCACGCCCTAGTTGCAGACATTTTAAAGGTGTTTCTCGTAATATACATTGAACGCAATGTCGTCCAGGAACTACGTAAATATACTATATTAACTGATTAAAATTTTTTTTTTTGGAATGTAACACACAATGTATTACATTTTTACGCAATCATAAAAACAATCAACTCCATTCATCGAGTGGCCTCATTATGAATCCGGAGCTTGTGAAACTTTTTGTCTTTGTGGTTCTGCAGGCATTGACATCTTTTGACATCTTATTTGCTAGATAATATCACAAATAGTCTAGCATAGAAAAGATCCAATTACTTCTGATGGCATAGATCGTCTGCATAAAAGAGTTCTGGAGTTAAGTAACAAGGTTCAAAAACTGAGTAAAATGTGTTTATAGGATAATGTAATATAATTGGTTAAAATCCTGACAACTTGATGAAAGTCGAACAGCATCTTTTGGACTGAAAGTGTAACTAGGCTTAAGAGAACTATTACGGTTTATAGAAGGCCTAGGGAATTTAAGGTCGACCAAGCACAATGTAGTTCTATGCTATTAGAGATTATCTCCATTTCAATGTCTATTTATCAATATACATGCCTCCGTTTTATTACATTTAAAATTTCAGAGATTTTTAAACTCCTTCATAAATGTGGAAGGTGTTTGGTATTACTATACCTCTGTATAAATTAATCAAATGTATTGGCAGTCTAGTTATTATATCCACCAAGAATTAAACTCCTGGTTTAATGACAAGGACCGTGTATAAGTTTGTAAACAGCTAGGCAAGATAAACTACACGTGAAAAAAGTGCTGATCATTAGAAATTGTATGTAAAAATCCTCAATACAAACTGAGGCGACTGTCATTCCACAATTCATAGAAAGGATTTCATAATAAAGAAATCGCATTCGATGAAAATTTATGAAACTATTTACCACCATATCGTGAAAATTTGTTTTGGAGGACACACCGAAAAATAAATGATTCTTTTTCATTTTCTGATTAAATGCCCAGAATTTTGACACGACTTCTGATTTTTATAGGTGGCATCAAAAATAGTAGGGTGAAAACTGTAGTTTGATTGCATTAATTCAGAAAAACACACATTCGTACGTAAAAGAAAAACCTCAATGTCATTGCGGAAAAACTAAGCGACACGTTCGCTAATGATTCCTTTGTAAATCGCTCACTAGACCGTCAAGATGATTTGGTATGAGTGGTAAAGTGAGGTGAAAACCGCGTCTATTTCTTGGAAACAGCACAGTTGTCACAAAGTCAGGCATTTCCTGCTAGATGTCTGGGACAATTTAAACTGCCTGCTACACTAGAAATAACCATTGTATGACCTTTAGAACACGCACCTTCTTATATGTCTCTCCTAAATTGTATTGCCGCTCTCTTTTTCATAAGTAAGTATACACTTATTAAGGTTCGAAAGACACTCAATTATAAGGATTAATGGATGTAAGCTAATCGTGCAGTTAGGAAAAATTTGTAGTATTTAAAGAGTGCTCAACATAAACTGTAAGGCTACTACATTGGAAGTTACTTGGGAACAGACAAGTCGACCAGTTCTAGAAAGGACACTTTCTTCACGAAAACTTCGTTTAGATTTAGCCACATATACAGAGTGGAGGAAATTATTGATACTGTGTGTTGCTAGGCAAATGTTTTTTTTCTGAGGAGTTGGCATAGAGGATATAGCTTGGTGTTCAGAAAATCACTTGCCATGTAAATAAGGATAAGACAGAGAGAGGCTCGCAATATATCTTCTGTGTAAAAGAGGCTACAGGAAAAAGGAAAGAAAAATCACCTACAATGTTTCGTAGGCGGTTTTGAAATCTGTCAAGGCAAGATAGGCCGAGCCGAAAAGCTCATGCCCAGATGTGCAACAGTACTTGATCTAAGAATATACGAGGTTCTTATACAGGTAATAAATTGCATCGGCAGTGCGATACCTAATGAGAGGTAGAATGCGGCATCAATTTGTCCAGCGATTTTTGAAATCGATTAGATGATATTTCGATGTTCTCTCATACATGATTTGTGGGAATTGAAAATTCCAGCATAACTCGATTGTCGCCCTTTAACTCAGAAGAGCGACCCAGCTGCGTCACTTCCTGTTCCCCATATTTCTTCCTCTTCCGCGCCGGACCGTCGAGCAGTCAAGATGTAACAAACACCGGTCCGGTGGCAATAGACAACCACAATGCCCCTGGCTACTGCCAGCCTCTCGCAAGTAACGTTACTCATAACTAATGGCATTACTTTCGCTGATATATAACGGTATGTTTTCGTCCTCATTATGCGACAAAAGGTCGCATAATGAGGACGAAAACATTCCGTTATATATCAGCGGAAGAAATGCAATTTATTTACATAAATATACATGAAGAAGCGATGGAAAGAGGGAGAGTTCATTGAGAGATGAGTAACGTTACTTTCGGTTGACTGGCTCGTCAGGAACGCGGTGGTAGTTCATGGCCCCGCTGGGGCTGTGTTTGTTACATATTGACTGCTTGAAGGTCCAGCACGAAAGAGGAAGAAATATGGGGAACAGGAAATGGCGTAGCTAGGTCGCTCTTCTGGGTTAAAGGGCGACAATCGAGTTAGGCTGGAAGTTTTCAACTCCCACAATACTTCCGTCCTAGTTATCTGGAAGCTAGAGAAAAGAAAACATAATCGGAGAAAAAGCATATATATAAATATATATATATATATATATATATATATATATGCGTGTGTGCATGTGTGTCCACTGTATAGTGAACGAGGAAGATTTTTTTTTATTTATTAAGTAGCAGGGTGGAAAGATAGAGTTGTGATGTTAAAGGCTATCAGGAAAAAAGTGTTCAAACTTGTACAGCTGTGGGATGGTCAGAAGAATGACATGAGTTTGAGTGCAAGTGTTGCGGTCATAGACTGTATTGCCACGGAGTCTATGAAGCGGGCACAAGGGTCAGCACGATGGGTTGAAGTTGGTTCGCGTTGGTCGCGAATATGTCGATTACACACTTACGGTCACAAGTGGGTCTGCGAGGAAATTTGTCCGTCCGTAGAGAGCGGTTTCAACGTTGTTCAGGTGATGGGGCATAGCCAGTGGGTCGGTACGGTCTGAACCTCCAGGATGAGTGTATCAGTGGGCATGGTGCAGCTTACTCATGTTATCTGGAAAACTTCAGTGAGGTGAGGTGAGGTGAATCGTTGTGAAATTTATTAACGAGTACAGTGTTTGGTGAACATATTTGTGTTGGTTGTCACGATGTTGCTAAAAAAAGGTTGATATCCTGTAAGGTGTTGCGGAAAGGGTTGACATGCCGTGGAGAGACTTGTTGTCGCTTTTCCCTTTCCATAATTGTGGAAAACTGGAGTTGAAATAGCGTGAGAGTTGCTATATGAGTTTTGCAGTGGGCTTGTTGTCACACGTTCCCCATGATGAAATTGAAAGCTGAAATATTTTTTATTAGCACATTGCAAAAAAATATTTCGATAAAGTAAAGAAAGTTTAAAGTTTTGATACGTAAGTAAAATGCGTGGGTGACGGAATGTTTTGAGGCTTCGTCGTCCACAGCAAAATCCATATATAAACCGCGTGCGGTGGTATGTTTGTTAGACTTCGTCATCCACAGCAAAATTAATACATGATTTCTGGCATTGAAAATACGTGGAAAACTCGTTGAAATTGCTATTGAAGTTGTTTTGTTAGGAACCTCGTTCAAATAAGGAAGTAATTTTCGTTCGTTGTAGCAGTGGATGCATATCGCTGGAGTTACGAATGTGCTATAATGTGACGTTCGTTCGTTGCAGGTGCTCGTTACATATGCGTAATCATGTCTCTTCGTGCGAAGTGTTTCTCGGCTGAGGTAAACAAGAACTGGTCCTCGGAAAATAGTTTTGTTGTACAAACTGATTATTAAGAATGAAGGCAACAGGAAAATTTGACCTTTAAGGTTCTCGAGGTCATATTTTGCTTCGATTATGACGGAGAACAGAATAAAAACAAGTTTGAGTTAAATGACGCGAAAAGAACGTCTGAGAATATTTCAAGAAGCACGTTATATTATAATGAGGGGATTCCAATATATTGAAATATGCAACATTTTGACAATTTATAATGTGTATACACATTTAACATTTAAATGTGTAAAAGTTCCAGTGATTACTGTATTAATTTTCGTTGATCAAATAATTACGTATTTGCAAATAGATTCAAAAGTTGACATACCAGTTGAGTTCGGATCTCCAGATCATCAGTAATTATGATTTTCACACTATTGATCAAGAAATCATTAAGGTACAAAAATAATGATATATTTATATCTATATCAATATCTATAATTATCGATCTATATCTATCTTTGTATCTGTATATATATATATATATATATATATATATATATATATATATATATATATAAACACTAAACAAATCGAGCAATAATGGATAATATGGGTTACTGCTTTTCGTACGCAGCTTACTATGGCATAATATAGCGGGGAGAGTTGATAAATGACCGTAATATAGGTTATATAATAGATATGTATACACATACGCATATATAACAATAGAAATATTAATAATAAAGATAGAAAAATGTTGATATATATGCATATATATATATATATCTGTGTGTGCGTGTGTGTGCGTGTGTGTGCGTGTGGGTGTGTGTGTTTGTGTATACAAGGGTCCTACAATATTGTTCGAATACTTTACTATTCGACTTTGCGGGTACCATAGAGTGGCGAAATTCCTTCAATAGAATATCATAAACATACAAAGAATGTACATATAATAAAAATGGAGGAAACTCGATGAGTTAAGGAAAAATATTTAATTTCCATATTTTTTCACAAAACACACGCGGCATTTTTTAGTACATCGTGGAAAAATCTTTATAGTCTGTAATATCACATTTCTTCTCAATAACTTTTATCATTCACTCTTCATAATGATCAAACATATGCACAATAACATCTCTACGTGTTTCTATTAGTTGTTTTTTGGCATCTAGTATTCGTTCCCATAGTTGAGCCTCTTTCTTTATTTCAGGTTCATTATAGACAAGTTGCGCAAACATTTCGCAAACATTTTTCCATTAAATTTAGATCTGGCCTTTAGCAGGCAATTCCATAGTAGTCATATTTACTTTAGCTATACATTCTCTCATGAGTTTGACACATGGATGCTGCAATTGTCTTGCTGTAGAATGAAATCATTCACTATATCTCTTCTTACGCTTGGTAGGGCTTGCTCATCAAGCAACTGTTTGTAGATTTCGCTGTTATGTCGTCATTAAAGAAAGCCATCTATATATTTCCATTTGCAAAGATCATATCCCAAACCATTACTTCTTGTCGTTTTTTTTTCTGTACAACAGGCTCACTCCTTCTCGACCAAGTACACCATCCATTGGCCCCATAAAACTTGGAGCACCTCTCATCATTAAATTCAACCTTCTTCTTCTTCTTATTGCTTTGTTAATCACATTTTAGCATTCTCCAATCTTTCTCCTTTGTGTTTCTTTGTTAGTGTGATTTTTTTCTTAGACGTTACATACTTCAAACCATCCTATGTAGCCGTTTTTGTACTGTTCGGACGTTTAAATCCAATTCCCATTTTTCCTTCACTTTGCTAGCTATATTTTTGCCTCCACATTTCAAAAGCCGTCACATTCCTCCTCATTCTCCGTTCACCCCTCTTGCCGATTGATCTTTTCCGCCCTCTCTTTTTTTTTCGCTCGGACTTTCTCTCCAGCATCTATTTGCCCGTTAATTTCGACAGTTTCTAGTTCGGGGCGATACTTCTGATGCTGAAACCATTACTCGCTTCTTTTGAGCCAAAGAAACGACTTCTTTTGAATTAATAAAACTTAATTGTTTTGCCAGTAGAATAGAACAAATTAATTCTAATGATGAAATCTAATTGTACAAATAAAATATTTGCATACAGAAACATACACATGGACACGTCCTTTTATAAAATAGGATTTTTTGTCATGTCCGAAATATAGTGTCGCGCAAGTCTTCGCAAAAATCACAAAAAAACTAAAATTGTCAAAGCCAAACTAAAAAAAAGATTACACAAATAGTGGATTTTCGATCCTCAACAACGTACTTACAATATCAAATTTTTTTGGCACGCGTAAACACATTGAAGTATTTGTTTCAAAGTGTCCGAAAAATATTGTCTGGCCCTTGCACAGAGAGAGAGAGAGAGAGAGAGAGAGAGAGAGAGAGAGAGAGAGAGATGAATCTTTATGTATGCCTGACTGACGCTTTCGGAGAAAGATGTACGAAAGGGAAAAACAATATACTTATTATTCATATAAAATTTAGTATGTCCGCATTTATTCCTTCTCTTAATGAGTGGAAACTATACCTAGATTACTTTATTTAAAATACTTTAATATCTCCCTACTATCATGTTCTCAGAAAGGGGAAGAAAAAGTAAAAATCTGAAAGAGTTTACTCTATCTGGATCGATAGACTAAAAAGCAAAGTAAAATATATGCATTTGTGTGAGAATCTGTATGCGCAGGATATATAATACAAACTAGATGGTCCTATATATTCTGTTATTTATTTAAAGAGAGGGAAAGGAACCTGACAAACGTACAGAGATACAAAATGCGAACAGTGGTCTGATATATTCGCCGTAGGTCCGTAAGAGTTGCTAAATTGATGAGCATATCTAACCCATTTGATGTATTTGCAAACGAAATGTTTGTCCAAATCAGCGTCGAATGCCAACAAAGAAGGACAATAAAAAAGATAAACGGAATATAATATATAGCAGTAGATAAAATGAATCGATAGAAAAATACAAACAAATACAGGCCGCTGGTATAAGTTCCTGCTCGGAAACGCTGTCCTGCGGCTTTCATCCTATTTTTTTTCACTTACGTTTCTTCTATTCATCTGCTTTTGGATAAAACATTTGTTTTCATTTTTATCATTGTTCCGTTTTTCAGACACGACCTAGACTCTCTATCTAATACTCGGTTCGTCGGTCAGTATGTCATTTTATCTATTTAAAAGAGTATACATTATTTTGTAACAATTATTTTTTTTTTAGTTTTTCAATCTCAAATTCACAATGCTATATGCATTTGTACCTGTTACCTGACCTAATTATCTCTCCATGCACTTTTTGTTTATGGAGCACATATTTTATCTGGCGACTCTTACTTTAAATGTAATGGTTGTTAATGTTTTACATGTGAAGTGATACGATTGTAATATTTAGAATATTCAGAATACTGTTCCTCATAAAATTTTAGTACATTACCCTTCTTCAAATGCATCTTGTGAAATCTGAAAATTTCTTAGTCGAACTTGTATTTTAAAACTAAAATTGACATAAAAACTTCTCTTGTCCGACAGCTGAAAAGATAAGAGAATATATCAGTTGGATCTTACGAGTATAACATCCAAAATGTTACTAGTGGTTCGAATAATCCCAGTAATACGTTTTAATTACTTTATACATTACAGAGTTAAAAAGGTTATAGTTGTTTGTATAATCACAATTAACGAGAAAAGAATGCTTATGAAAAAAAAAAAATCTTATTTAAAATAATAGCAAAATACACAAAATAATTGAAATTTATATAAAAATGTATCACGGTTCATAAATTGCACGAACATAAATTCAAAATACGATATCAACAACCACTTTTTAAAAAAGATATGGTTTATATAATATAATAAATAAAGTTAGTCAATAAACTATTTTACATATTGTTATAAGCTTTGGAGCTACACTGATAATCTGATAATCACGTCAATTTGTATCGTAAAAGACATTTTCTTTTTTATGTGGGAGGCACAGAAATAAAATACTCTTTGTCATAAAAACAGTAAGGCAACCCTTCATAAAGCGGGCGATTAAGAGAACATGTTTAGAATGCACAGTTTATCTGGTAAAGTTGTTTACTGGCTGTTTCACGTGTAGAGTATTCACGTTTATCGGATTTTCTTTACAACTACGGCTTCTCTGATGAGATTGGTTAATCAGGAAGTCCAAGATTCGAATTTCGCCCTCATTTGGGCTCATCGGTTAGACACAGCCTAACTCAGGATCCGAAACCCGAACCTCTTGCATGCGAGGCAAGCATTCTACCAACTGAGCAAACACCCCGCACACAAGAAATTCTATTAACCAATACAGATCAAGCAAACCGCGCCGAAATCCGACTGTGGAATAAATCTACTTCGTCTCAACAAGGGACGCGGTCATCCAACGAGCTAATAACCCCAAGCCGATCTTACACAAGAAGGAGTTTAAACTCGAAAGGACTATGCCATCCAGCAATGCTAACCAAGCGAGCAACTTATGATACGATTTTCAGAATGTGAGAGATTGTACATAATAAAATCCACAGTCAAACAAGGTCGTAGCCCACAAGAGCCATGAGAGTCAACGAACCGGAAGTCCAAGACTCGAGTTTCACCCTTATTTGGGCTCATCAGTTAGACACATCCGAACTCAGGATTCGAAAGCCGATCCACTTGCATGCGAGGCAAGCACTCTACCAACTGAGCAAAATCCCCACAAACAAGAATTTCTATTAACCAACACAGATTAAGCAAACCGCACCTAAATCCGACAGTGAAATGAACCTTCTTCGTCTCGATAAGGGACGCGATCATCCAACGAGCTAATAACCCCAAGACGGTGTCTCTCAAGCAATGCTAACCAAGCGAGCAACTTATGACAGGATTTTCAGAATGTGAGAGGTTGTATATAATAGATTCCACAGCCAAACAAGGTCGCAGCGCACAATAGCAATGACAGTCAACGATCCGGAAGTCCAAAACTCGAGTTTCGCTCTAATTTGGGCTCATCACTAAGACACATCCGAACTAAGGATTCCAAACCTGAGCCTCTTCCATGCAAGGCAACCGCTGTACCAACTGAGCAAACGCATCGTCATTTCGAGTTTAAACTCCTACTTGTGAGACATCGCCTTACGGTTTTTAGCTCGTTGGATGATCGCGTCCCTTGTCGAGACGAAGTAGGTTCATTTCACTGTCGGATTTCGGCGCGGTTTGCTTGATCTGTGATGGTTAATAGAAATTCTTGTGTGCGGGGCGTTTGCTCAGTTGATAGCGTGCTTGCCTCGCGTGCAAGAGGATCGGGGGTCGAATCCTGAAATCGGATGTGTCTAACTGGTGAGCCCAAAAGAGGGCGAAACTCGAATCTTGGACTACCGCTTCTTTGACTGTCATGGCTCTTGTGGGCTGCGACGTTGTTTGGATGTGGATTGTATTATATATATATATATATATATATATAGAGAGAGAGAGAGAGAGCTATGAACAGTAAATAGGTTCCGAGCAAAGCCAGGCTAAAGTGCTAGTATATATATATATATATATGTGTGTGTGTGTGTATCTATATATATATATAGAGAGAGAGAGAGACAGAGATAGATAGATAGAAAGAGGGGGTGAAGATGGAGGAGGAGAGGGGAGAGGAAAATATATTGATATATAGATATATCTAACTTATAACACGCATTATGTCAATCTGGTTGTTTCAATGTTTTTCCAACTCTACTACTTCTGAAACTAATAGCCAAAAGAATAGTGCTAGTGGCCTCAAACGATTTCATTTTTATGAACCGTACTTTTACTAGTTTTTAGCAGGTATAACTAAATTTTAAGGAGTCATAATTGAACAAGGCGTCATACATTTTGCACATTCAACTTATTTTTATTCAGTACATATGTATGTCATGTTGGTACAGTGGTAACGTCACCACCTCTTAATACTACAGTTTTGCTTTCAATTTCGATTCTAGTCAATGGCACCTAATTTATT
The DNA here is from genome assembly GCF_053919585.1 of Euprymna scolopes. Classification (NCBI taxonomy): domain Eukaryota; kingdom Metazoa; phylum Mollusca; class Cephalopoda; order Sepiida; family Sepiolidae; genus Euprymna; species Euprymna scolopes. Next base: position 44,021,116 of record NC_136515.1, on the reverse strand, counting down.
TTTTTTTTTTTTACTTTTAAAATTACGATTCTATATAATCCTAGAAGGTGATCCGGCATTGTCCGGTTGTAAATTACGCTTGAGTATGATATTTTGATTAATGCAGATTTCGTATTTATTATTACATTTATTGGACCCAATCATTTAGAAAAAAAAAAATGGCACGTGCGTCACAACCGTAAATCGAAACAAAAATCTTCAGCTTTCCATTCATTTTTTTACGTAAATGCCTGAACTATGAAGACATGTCTGCTGACAGACAAAAATTTTAATATGAATAAATGGCTATTTCGTTACGCATTCATATTTGTAATGCCGTCGTTCGTCTGACGATGTTTTTTTTTTAATTTTCAAACTTTTTTACCGATTTCTCGTGCTAAAACCCAAATATTTAGGTTAGCATGGGTCCGAAAGACAAGCCCACATACATTATATATATATATATTTGTATAGTTTCAAATGTTAAAAACTTCAAAGACTATATATATATATATATATATATATATATATATATATATATATATATATATATATAAGTATATATCTGTCTGTTTGGGATAAATATTTGAATATAGACGTGTGTGTAAAATCAAAAAAAATACAAAAAATCCGCCAACCTAACTTGTAACAAACTACCACGGTACTTTGAAAATTTATATATATATGTAATTTAAAGAAAACAATTTCTACATTTATTTCTACAATATGCCTGAGGATGATAGAAACACGTCCGTCGAAAACGATTATGAATCCAACTTATACAATTTCGAGAACAAGGAAAATTTGTAAAACAGAATAACTCCGTGCTATTAAATAATATTTGTCTAAATATATCTTTCTACAGACCAGAAACTGACAGAGGTGATTTATAGGCATTTTTTATAACACATATAGATAAATAAATAAATATATATATATGCACATAAATATATATATATAAATAGAAAGGGTATTAGTGATTACTATAACACGTTTACGCAAATATTACGAGAGTATAAATCATGTTGAATATCTGCATGAATATAATTACACGTAATGGTTTAAAAAAAATGGTCGTCCCATGGAAAACCCGAAAAAAATACTAATCTTGAATGAATTAAAGATAATGTTTAAAAGACTATGAAAATAAGCTAGATCTTTTGAAAATTAATACAATTCCACAAACTATATAAAACAAAGTTACATTGTCTTTTTTAGTAACTAGAAACAGTTTTTTTAATCTGAATATCAATACACAGAAAGAAATGAATTCAAAGGAGGGTGTGTATATATATATATATATATATATATATATATATATATATATATATATATATATATGAGAAGACCGCTCATACCCAGTCGTAAAAACGCGTACATAAGTTTACTAGCAAATATAATCAGCGTTTCCTAATATAAATCGCAACGTTGAATTCCTTAAAATATGAACTAAAATGCAGAAAGAAAGCGGAACTTGTGCATGCATTATTAAGTTTATTTTTCTTACCAATTCATTTCTTGTAAGTAAATAAAAATACTCGAACTGAGATCGAAGCCGATAGCTAAAGACATGAAGTCAAATATGATAACCATTGGGTCGGCATGATACATTCTTTTAATAGTGTTTTAAAACCTTATTCATTACGAAAATATAACTGTCAGATGAAATATTAACGCATGCGTAGTCGTGGAAACTTTGACGAACAGATAAAAATCTAAGACCCACAAATATCAATTTTTCCATTGTAATTTGTTAGCAGTCATTGTTCGGATCCAAACCAATTAACATGGTTTGCACGTGTTTGAATATAATAAATACAACATTTTCGGCTACAGATAAAAATTTCGTTGAGTTTCAGGTTGAGGAGTGTCTTCACACGCATTATTACTTTAATAGATAAATAAATAATGCAATATTCTTATCATTAGGAGGCAAATCATATACTGATTATTATAATTTTTCCCAATATACAGTAGCGATATGTGTAAGTTGTGTGTATTTGTAATGTAATATATATATATATATATATATATATATATATATATATATATATATATATATATATATAGAAAGTTTTAAATATAATGGGCAGAAATCTCTCGAGACCTCTTTCAGCTATCATCTCATCAGGAGAAAATCGATAGCGTAAAAATAATAATGTTATGTCAAAAGTAAAGAGTTCTATGATAAGTTCAGGGAAATATTCATCAATAATGGTTATCCTGTTGACCTTATTGATGACTGTATTTTCAAAAAGATTGCGAATTTTAAATCCCCTAAACGGTTTGGACCTTTGAAATTCCCGGTTTATTTAAAATTACCGTGGATTGGAGAAAAAAAGTAACATACTTTCCAACCAGATTCGCAGAAGTATTTATGACTGCTTTTATGCTGTGTCCTTGCGTTTGGTATATACTACGAGACCTGCATTTCCTTCTTTTCGCAAGGAAAGTTTGCCTTACATCCAAAATAGCAATATTGTATATCAATTCAAATAAAGTGCGATGCCGGTTATGTTGGGCAAACATCCTTGCATCTTTTGACGTATAAACCAGCATATTCCATCGAAGATCAGACAAGGGAGGATGGGGTCTGGTAGTTTCCCTCCTTCTGCTGCCTTGGACTCTGCTATTGGCCAGCATTTGGTTAACAACCCGTGCTGTGCCAACAGATATAAAATTGAATGGTTAGAGGTGCTACATAGAGCGGACAGCAGAAACCATTTAAAGATTTTGGAGTCTGTCTCTATTCCGGTGGGGAAATCTTTTCTTTTTTTTTTTGCGCCGGCAGAAAGAAAAATCTAACGCATTGTTTCTCTTTGTGTAACTGTGAATCTTTTCTCCCGTTTGTTCCCTCTCGTTGTGCCATTATTTTAAACGTTATTTAAACGTTAATAAACTTTATTTTAGTGTCCCCGTAATTGTTGGCACATTCAATAGTTCCCAATAGAACTCTTTACTTTCGACATGATATTATTATTTTTACGCTATTGATTTTCTCCTGATGAGATGATAGCTGAAAGAGCTCTCGAGAGACTTCCGCCTATTATATTTTAAACTTTTTGTTAAATTCCGTAACTGTAACACACACACACACACACACACACACACACACACACACACACACACACACACACACACACACACATATATATATATATATATATATATATATATATATATATATATATATATATTCTCTAAAGAAGCTTGGAATAAAAAAAATGCAAAAATAAAAATAAAGAATGCAATTTAAATTCCCGGAAACAAAAAATATACTATATTTAATCGATCTGCAGATTTAGCACCTACATAATCCGACTTCTAAAAGGTTTATAACTACAAAAAAATTGAACAAAAAAGGCATTAACTAAAGTTGCTGAATAGAAATAGACTTAGCACTTGCATAAGCCGATTTCGTAAAAGTCTTCAATTAAAAAAAATAACCCCATCAGGATGAAAAGAGAATACCTTAACACAAATTTTGTAAACAGAAAAAGGGGTCATAAGCTGCTTACCATGTAGCTGTTTCGGACATTTAAAAACAGGACATATTTTAAAGACATGGCTCTCAAGTGGGTAATAACACTTCTAATAACAATATGTAAAATAATACGATTATTAATTTTACTTATATACGAAAGGAAAATAGATATATCAAATAAAATAAAAAATAAAAATATTAAACTATTAATAAGTAACTTTAGGATTACAACATCATTCTGCGACATGTTAAATTGCATATAAATGCCATGAAAATTAAAATGCAGAAAAGTTTAAGTATTTTAAATGACAGAAGGTAAATAGATAAAAGAAAGGAAACCTATCCATACATATCTAAAAGCCCAATATATAGTCTAAAGAAGCTTTGAATAAAAAAATGCAAAAATAAAGAGAAAGAATGCAGTTTAAATTCCCGGAAACAAAATTTTAATACACAGACACACAGACACACACGCACACACACACACATCCACACACACACACATACACACACACATATATATATGTATAATATATATATATATGTGTGTGGGTGTGTGTGCGTACGTGTGATTAAAGATACGATTAAATATGATATTTGAATCCATGTAGATTACGTACTTATTGTTATGGATTCAATGTTTAATCGATTATCATATGTTGCTGTACGTACAGTAGTTATATCCTAAACGCTTACTTTGGTTGCCATCAGATGTAATTGAAGCTGCGACATACTAATCTTCAGCCTAATCTTTTAACAACTGCACCGCGCCAACACGCAGAAAATTAGATCGAAATTAACATTTTTTTCACCTATTGATGTACGTTTGTGCCTGTAAACATGTTTAGTCGACTATTCCCCTCAGGATCAAGCATTTTGTTTTCAATGTTGATCTCTTAGCAAAACTTGTCGCCGTCTTTAGAACAAATGTCAAATATGCTACAGGTGTAAATGCCTATATTTAAAATGCCTACTCTCTAGATCATATTTTCAGAGATGAATATGTTAGAGTCATTATGTTCACACACCGACAAGGTAACGTATGTATAATATGTACAATTAAAAACGAAATTATTGGCACCGTTTCATATTTAACGTTTTTATTCAAGTGTTGATGAACATTTTTATCGACCATCTACAGATCTCATGAAACACTTTTAGTTTATTATAAAATATTCAATATAAATATTATTAATGATGTCAAAAACAGTTGAATTCCAATTTATTGCCACCATTTATCAATGGCCACTTGCAAGCCCTTGTTTTAAATAACAGCTCCCAGACGTTTTCTATACGACATTATTAAATTCCTACACACATATCCAGGAATATTAAACCATTCTTCCTTGGCGATATCTTCTAATTCCCTCAGGTTGCTTGATTTCCTTCTTTTCACGTTTGCCATCACCACAGCCCACATGTTTTCCATTGGTTTCAAGTCCAGAATTTGACTTGGCCACTTCAGGTCGTTTATTTCATTATCCAAAGGCAATTTCTTCACCGATTTGTCCGTATGTTTTGGATTATTGCCCGGTTAAAAGACTCAGTTGGTTCCAAGACTAAGGGCTTCTGCAGAAGGTTATAGATTTTCAGTCAATATTTTAATGTATTGATCTTGCTTCATAATGCCATCCCCAGTGACAAGTTTTCCAGTGCCATTGACCGAAAAGCAACCCCAAAATATACGTTTTACTCCAACATACTTCACCGTAGGGACTGTAATCTTTGGGTTTAAGGCTTCTTCTTTCTTCCGTCACACAAACAACACATCCCTGCTGTTCAATTTCAGTCGAATCTGACCATAAAACGGAACCCCAAAATGTGTAATCCTTGTTAGTAAACTCTAAGCAGGATTTAACATGTTTCCTGGAGAGGAGAGGAGTCTTGCTTGGTCGGTATTCCTTAATCCTGTGTAACTTCAGTGCCCTCCTCAATGTCGAAACAGAAATTTCAATACCTTGATCGCTCAATTGTTGGACTACTTTCTAACCAGTAGTTTTCGGGTCCTTTTCACTTAACGAATGACCTGTCTTACAGTTCTGGGATAAAGTTTCTTTTTACAGGCTCGACCCGTCAAGTTTTTAGCCGTATTGAAAACACCATACTTCTTGATAATGTTTCTCACTCTTGACACAGGAACTTCAAAACGCTTTGAAATGGATTTTATCCACTACCTTTCATGTGGGCATTTACTATTTTCTCTCTAACATCGAAATGTGTTCCTCAGTTTTGCTATCTTTGCAGTCTGGTGTTATTGATAAAGTGAAGGATTGACTAATGCACGTTATTTATAGAACGTTCTAAACGATGATGCTATAGACACATCATAACAAACAAGTATTATTCTGCATAAACCATCGTAAATTCTATGAAAACATCATTGGTGCCAATAAATTTGAATTCGTCTGCTTTTTGTTATCATTAATGATATTTATTTTGAATATTTTATTATGAACTAAAAGTGTTTCAGGAGATCTGTAGATGACCGATACAAATGTTCATCAACACTTTAATAAAAATAATTAGCTAAAAATATTTTTCTTCAAAAAAAAAACGCAAAAATTGAAAGGGTGCGAATGATTTTGGTTTTAACTTTTTGTATATTTCCGTGCGCTGTGACCTTTTAATCCTAAATTCTACGGAACTATGGAGAATTTAGAAAACATGATGCATAGATTTCTGCTTAATGGGAAAATGAAAGCAAGCATTTATAATGACCGCATAAAACATAAATATGTTATTAAAAGGGGTCCTTTTTCCCCAGGAATATGCAATTTATTTGACTCTCATATAGTAATGCGCATATTTATGGTTGAGTATATATGAACCTCTCAGCAGGGAAGAAGCTAAACTTTATGCAAACACACACACACACACACACACACACATACATATATATATATATATATATATATATATATATATATATATATTATTCGTTTATCCATAATATAAAGCTGAACGTCTGTGTGTGAGTGTGGTCTCTTTTTTTTTCATTTTCTTAAAACTTTTTCTTCTGGGGGATGGGACATCCAACCAAATGTCTGACATTTACCCCTATTTTAGTGAATCCAATCTTTTCAGAATTCTAGCCGTCCCTTTCAGTGCAATCGTTTGTATTTCACTTGCACTTGGTTCACCGGGTATGCTTGCTATGTACTTTTTAAAGTTCTTTTTCATAAGCCCAGTTCCTCCTGGTATGACTGGTATAATTGAAACGTCTTATAATTTCAAATTTCGTTTCATATCATACATAAGTCCTTGATACTTTGTTATCTTTTCCCTCTCAACTCTGTTAAGCCCTGTATCATTGGGTACACTGACCTCTATTACGGTCGCTTTTTTGTTTGCTCTGTCCCAAATCACTATATCTGGTTTAACAGCTGCGTTTTCAAGATATGTAGCAGTAGGGATTATGTAGTCATAGTGAATAGTGTAGTTGTCATTCCCAACTGTTCGTTCGGGTATATGTTCCCAGGAGTTTTTACTACACTGAATGTTGAGTTTCTTACATATCTTCCAGTGAAGGTATTTGCAAACTCCTTTATCCCGAATAGGCTCCTATATGGTTGACTATTATAGAAGACTGCTCACATATAATGATAGATGTATCGAGACACAGGAATGGGTATGTTTGATCTGGCATAATGATGATTCATCAAAATTTGGGGGTCTGCATACGCGCCTGGTCCACAAATATGAAAATAAAAAATAAAAAATTAAAAAATACGTTTATAATTGGTTTTTGATATAGACGTACATAATACTACTTTGATAAGTATGTTTTAACTTAAATAGGGATGGTATAATAAAACTGTTGGGCCTGCTTTTGCGCCTGACCTCCATAGAATGAAAATAAGCACAAACTTTAATAAAGAATTTTCATATTTATCTGCATAAGTGTAATTTGATTATTTTGTTTCAGTTTGAAGAAATATGGTATAATAAAATTATGGGGTGTTCGTTCGCGCCTGACCTCCATAGAATGGAAATATGTCACAAAGTTTAACAAGGTTTTTTTTTTAATATAGATCCACAGAATATTGTGATAAGCGTTTCAGTGTGAACAGGAATGGTATAATAAATTATGGGGTTTATCTATTTTCTGTTATTTTCACAATATTTTGCTTTGGTTTTGATACCCCCAAATACGAAGCTATCTCTTTACAGCCCTTCCTTTTCATAACCTGTCATACTTTCATAAATCAGAGTTCATTTTCCGTAGGCTGTTTTGGAACCAATTTAACGACGTGTACTTTTGATAGTATATATATATAAATATATATATATATATATAAATATATACACACATACACACACCCACACCCACACACACGTACACACACACACACACACATATATATATATATATATATATATATATATATATATATATATATATATATATACTCGGCGTTAACCGATATTTATCTTTACGTAAGATTCTTTTACGGAATGATGAAAAACGAAAACCCCCGGAAACAGTTGGCAAACAGATAAAGATCCGATTACTAATTTTGACCTCTTAGTAGTACCTTTTTTTTTTTAGATGAAAAGTGTTTACTAATTTGTTTACATATCTGAATACCATAAATACAAAATTTAAAATATTTAGATAAAATATTCTGTAAGTATTAATGTTGAAAACTGTCTCCACGCGCGCACACACATACACATTCTCACTTTTATTGATATATAGATAGGCATTTATTAAAAAAAAACAATTAAATACAAGTACTTGCTAATATGGGGTTCAATATGTAAACGGTTTATAATTAATCGTGTCGAGTTCAATAATTGCTTTATATTATTTGCAAAAGAAAGAATATGCCTTATATTTACCTTTCATCACGATCTTTAAACATTATGCGATTTATATCTTAAATATTTGTATAGAAATGTAAACTATAACGGACAAGTCCTCTCAATATGAAACTGTAAAATTACAATATAAATATGTTTATGAATGAAAAATGCAATGTAGAGAATTGCTAAGATGCCCCTATAAATAATAGAGAGTTGATGAAAATGATTAATTCAGATTGATTGTAAAGATGCTGATTTTTTTGTTGCGTGTAGTATGTTTAGAATTACGCCTAATAGAAAAAATTATTATAATCCTCCTTATTACATTGGTTATGGTTGTACATACTTTTGTTTCCTCATCGGTTCTATCCAATCCGCTCATACCCGATAATGATTTATACGAGAAGTATACTCGCCGTGAGCATGTACGTCTCTTACTATGATTTTATAGCTTCTACGTGTTGTATGGTTATTCTATTCTGAAATGAAATGTCTTTATCCAACACTTACTCTGCTCTCTCTCTCTATCTCTCTCTTTCTCTCTCTCTTAAGAATTAGGCTCTATATATTCTATTCTGGTTATCCTTTTTGACTCCAGTAGAAATTCGATTTATTTTTTTGGCACTATCAGAAAATATTGATAAGTTTCTCAGCACAATTCCCCTACATCGAAATAAAAAAAATACATTTAAATAAAATCAGAAATCTTAAAATATTTACTTGGAACCGCTAAGTGCTTCCTTTATCCTAAGAAATACACACATACACAAACATACATACATAAGAAATACACACAGACACACACATACATACATACATACACACACACATATATATATATGCATATATATATGTATACATAAATGTCCTTGTGTAAATAAATACGTACATACACAGACACGCATTGACATAAATATACATATGTATATATATATATGCATATACATATATATATGTATATATATAAATATAAATATATATATTTATATATGTACATACATGTATATATGCTGTCTATTCTGAAATAAAACCTATTTTTTCTAATATAACTGAGCATAAATATATTCAAGGACTTTTAAAGTTACTAATGCAGTCTGTATAGTGAAAAAAAGTATATGATCTAACCAGAGCAAACAATAAAACTAAGAAGTAAATAAGATAGGAAAACATGTTACGTTTTGGAAAATATGCATCACAAAAAAATACTTTTAATATAAAAAAGCTTAAACTATTTATAATAAAGGTAAAAACGTATATATATATATGTATATATATATATATATATATATATATATATATATATATATATATATATACAAATATATATGAATTACTTGTAAAACGTTAACCTTTAATGTAAGAACCTCATCCACTCTTTTAAAACGTTACATAGAATACTGCGTTTTTAATAGTACACATCTTCCAAAAGCATATCAGAAATCGTTTAAGAAAATGGCAAATATAATGTAACAGTTATAGATAAGTTACTATTTGTCTCGCCCAGGGAAATAAAACATTTTAAACAAGTGTTTTTCATTGTTTGAATACAGTATCACAGAATATTCATGTTTGTACTTTTTATTTGAAGCAAGATAAAAACCTACTGAATAAAATAAAAGGAACTACTTGTACTGAGGCATTCAGATTGGGAGATATTTTTTAGTAGTAGGAATAAACAACACGATTTGTCTTCGTAATGGGTTGACTCCTTTGACAACAGTTTTCATCTTGAGTAATAATTTCACAGTGTATCGGTCGATTTAAACTCTGACCAACTTCAGGTGTATCGGTTCCAACTTAAAAATCTGTGTGTCGAACTCGGGAATGAAATTAAGATGTACTAATGCATAGTAAATTATATGCATATAACGTTATTGCGGAATTATTAATTTTGATTTCAAATATGTTTTGTCATAAAACGTTTACGTTATGTATCATTTAAAGAGTTTGTCTTCCGATTTATATAATCAATTTCATTACAATCGCTTTTTAATACACGTATGCGTTCTTGTTGGAATGTTTAATATTAGATAGAATAAAGCAAATTTGCTATTTTTAAAAAAAAATCAATTCAAGCTCTAGCCGGCAAGCAGCTGAAACAGCTCACGGTATCAACGAATCGTGTGGCCCAGTAACCACAGCTGAACGCACAGTACAATGGTGGTGCAATGCATTTCGTGGAAGCGACCAAAGTCTTGAAGATATGCTGAGTAATTGTATGCAATCAAATACTGAAGACGATTTATAAAAAAATCCTATCTGAAGTCAATCCAAGCACTACTGTTCGAGAACTTGTTTCTGAATTAGATGTAACGTATACAACGTTTGGCAGCCACTTAAGCGAAATTGAAAAGACAAAAGACATGAAAAATGGGTGCCTCACGAATTGAATGATAATCAAAGAAACGACGTTATGAAGTGTCAGATTCCCTTATTTTACACAAGAACAACTTGTTCTTAAACCGAGTTGTGACTTGCGATTAAACATGGGCACTTTACTACAACTGTCAACGACAAAGCTCTAGGGCAGTTCATGAAGCCAGAATTGCACCAAAAGAAAAACATGCTGTCTCATCCATTACAGATTTTTACAAAAATCGAGCGAAACCATTACCGCAGGAAACTACTGTCAATAACCGGATTAAATGAATCAAAAACCTCGAAAACAACACTAGTTTTTTTTTTAAATTATCCTCAGCAAAAATGACTGACTCCACTTTGCTAATCACACATTTTCAAAGCTTTATGAATTGTGCTATTAAACGTAGTCTCATCCGTCATTCTTTCAATACCTCTCACCTATCGACTACGGCTTTTTGAAATATCTCGAAAACTTTCTCCGTAAGAAATGCCCATAAACACTAAGCAAAAACAAAAACGCCTTAATCAACTTCATCGCTATTAGAACGCAAGCTGATTAGGTAACTTGTATGAATAAACTTGTTTTGCGTTATAAAAAGCGTGTTGATTTTAATGGTGCTTATTTAGATAATTAAAGTTTTGGTTTAACCGATGTATGTGCATCAGTATTCAATATTAAACAAACGTAAAAAATGTTTGTCACCATGACGTAAATGCTTATATAGACAGTGATACCATATAGTAATAAATACATATTATGTGTACTCATATAAAGAATGTACAACAAAAATTGGTTTAAATGCCTTTAAAATTTATACTTAAATTTTCGGCAAGTCATTGTGTGGTATTAGGTAATGTAGCTTGTAAAATTGTCTTGTAAATTACATTTTCTGGGATTTGGAGGATCAATTCTAAATTTGAGCACCACACAAAATACAAATGAGTTTCGTACGACTCTACTTAGTGTATGCTAGCTCAGTGCATTTTAAAGAAAGGGTCTAAGTTCGAGAAAAAATTTAATACTTCAATAGAAACATTTGTGTGTTTGACAAAATGTTAGAAAGTTCGACCTTATACACTTGAGGAAACTCACGGGTTACACTGACCTAAAAGTTGGCAGATAATAACAGGATTAGAACATTCATCCGAAAAATTTAAATTATGTAAAATAAAGAAGAATGTTGAACATTAAATATTAAGTTATGCATGGTAACAGAAATATATTGTTTCGAAGAGAGATATTTATAACTAAAATAAAGGTTACGTGGGATACATGTAAAAACAATAATTGTGATCTGAATGGAGCAGGTATTTACGAGATGGTACATTTTTTTCGTTTGTATTTGGTAGGATGGTTACCCGGTGTTAGATAAAATGTACAGAAATATATGTATTTATATAGTAATTTTATATTCAGTATATGAGTAGGCGTATATTATATATTATTTTGTTATTTGAAATTTAAAACGAAAAATAAGACCGTTTAAATGTTAGCCGAGGGAGATTTATGACGGCGAGTTGTAGGATTCTTTAACTGTTACAATATAGTAAAAATAAATACAGCGTATTGCTTAATAAGACCGCACACGGGAGAGAGAGAGAGAGAGAGAGAGAGAGAGAGAAAGAGAGAGGAGTCATAAAAATCAGCCTTTGTTTAAAGCACACGAAACATATGGACGCAGAAAAACAGTAGTTGATAAGATATAATAAATTAATGGTTTCTATTATTTTATTTGATTCCTAAATGTTCAATTACTGGGGGATATGGCGTGGAATAAATATGCACTCCCTTTAGTTGGATTTATAAAGAGTTATTTTATAAGAGATGAATAAAGAGCTTTAATTACAAGATGTAATCTCTTAATCTTGCAAAATTGCGAGACCTTAACGTAAAGAACAGGCAACCGCGGTGGGAATAATATTGTTAATTTTCATGCATTTGTAATAGCATCAGTTTTTTCCCGACTGTACAATGCGCTAAAATACGATATTTTAATTAATGCATACCCCTATTTTTATGATAGAATTTATAACTTATATACAAATAGAAAGGTGTGTAATAGGTTACAACGTACTTCCTATTAAAAGCATATATGTTTTTTTTGTTTTTTTTTACACAATGATCACCACTTATTAAGGCCCGGAACCCACTCAGGGATAAGGGTTATTGCAAGTACATTACGTTAGTGTGGAGATTTGAGGAAGTGTTTACTTAAGGGGGCGGTTCATTAGGAATTTGTTAACATTGGACTTGAAGACATCCAAGTTGTTGTCCAGAGGGAAGCAGGCAGACGGAACAGAGTTCCACAGACGTGCAGTTCTAAGAAAGAAGCTTTGTTCATGGAATCCGCGTTTTGATTTAGGCACATATATAGAGTGGGGGAAATTTTTCACAGTGGATTCAGCTAGACGGGTGTTTTTCGTGAAAGATTGACGAGGGGGGACCAGAGATTGGAGTTCAGACGAGCACCTGCCATGAAAATAACGATATGGTATGTGATAACTAGGGCTATGATAACAGCATATTTTTCGTTGTTTTGATTATCGAGTATATATCCGACACAGTAAGACAGACTAACAACCGACAACCACACCCCTCTATATAAAGCATATAAGATGTCAACTGATACACACTCGACAGTAACACAATGAAAATAATATGCTTTTGGCATAGCCCTAACGGATAACGTATGTCAAAAAATTATTTTTGTGTGCAAAGTGAAAACATGCGTGCAAATATATCTGTGAACATTCAAACTACGCACGAACATAAAAGTGTGGAATTTGAAAATGTATGTAAAAATATAAATATTTGAAATATGATACCGCATATACAAAGATGCAGGTGTGTAGATGAGTAATAAGATTCGTACTATATAGCTGTGTCTGAAAGATTATAACGTACGTACGCATATACAGATGGGAACGCTGATAACGTACGTGCAAACATATACATATATCTGCTAAATGTTTATATATGTACGATGCTGCGAGAAATTAAGTCATAACGTTTATATTTGAGAGGATATCAGAGTTTTAGTATAATACTAAGCTTTCCGTGATCCGTTCGATAAGTATATGTTATAGCTGGCTATGATAAAAAAGAGTGTACATAATTAATGTATGAAAGGGCAAGTAAGTATACCTAAGTAATGTATAAAGGCGCAAAAATAGAATGCACGTGTGCGAACAGAAACACGGCGACCAGTAAAAACAATACGCAATTTTGCGCGCGCGTGCATGAAGTTTTTGTTCACGCCCCAAAATTAAATGCAGAGGCGCGCGTAAAGATATATGGCGACCAGTTAAAACACTATAGAATACATTGGATAATAATGGCCTTAACACAATTGACCACAGGTTAAATACAAAATACTTTATATAAATGAGGTGTAATTGCAAAAAAGGGCAAGAAAAATATTAGGAGTGAGTGGTCATTGTAGAAGAGCACCCTACTTTTGTATGTTATAACTAGGTCTATGAAAAGAATATATTCTTATCATCGTTTTGGCTCTCGAGTATATATCATCCACAATTAGACACAGTTAATCAATCGAGAACCACATCACTCTATCTGAGAACATAAGATATTAACTTATATATACCCGAGAGTCAAAATAATGAAAAGGATATTCTCTGCTCATAGCCCTAGTTATAACAATCTTAAAAATAGAACTAATCATTAACTGATTAAGTGATATTTAACGGCGAACCCTTTTCAACGCAAATCTGTAAACAACAAAAAGAAAAACAAAAATAAGAGACCACTCATAACACACACACATGCGTTGAAATGTTTCTACGATTTTTGAAATGTTTGGTACTTATGAACCGCCAACCTGTTCCTTATAATGCCTACCCTGGCCAGCTAATTGAAAAAATGCTGATGATTACACATCTTCTTTATCTTTACGCGATTTAGAATTGGTGTCCTCTTTTACTTTATTTGTACTTGGAAAGTGACCTCCCAATTCACAATCTCATTTTTTAAAATTATTTTTTTCAAAAGTATGTATTTTACATTATCTTTAAAGATTGATTAAACGTATTAGCCAAAAAATTAAATTTTGATTTCTTTTTAGAAGGTAAACAACGATGTGTTCGGGCGTAAATTTACCAAATGTTTGTTTAAATATTTAAACTGATCAAACAGTTTTTCTTCGTTTTTTTTTTACATTAGAAGAAAATATTTGCTTTGTTTTTCTCATTAGAAAACGATTTACATTGCAATGAACATATAAGGTTGGTGCAAAAATAACGTCAGTTTTATATATACAGTTAGACATCAAAAACGACATTATTTTTGCTCCAACCTAATACAATCGAAATAATCGTTTTTTTGGGTTTTTTTTTTAATTTGGGACACTAAAGAGGGACAACGTTTTCCTATTATCTTCGGTTTAGTATCGTTTTATTTGTATTAGACTTATTTAAAAAGTAATATACAGAAATGTAAGGAAAAATGAAATACGATAAACAGAACCATTCGTAAAATGTCGCTGTAAAAATAATACACTGCCAAAGTATGAAGAAAATATCTGTGTATTGTATTAAAGAAATGAAACACTTCAGCGGATCAATTTTATTTATTTGTAATGCAAACTAATTTTTTCAAACTTATTTTCGGTTTTCGATTTAATTCTTTATGTCAATATGTCAAACTCATGAATTCTTCCGTCAGACTCAGGAATTTGTACGAAATGTGGAAGGAAACTCTTTACCAGATGTGAAATTGTATGTCTGTGTGTAGCTGTGTGTGTACCAAACTATTCTGTAATTTTTCAGTCTGCAAATTAAAGAGTTGACGTAAGGGGTATTGAGATTTAGGAATATCTTTTTAATCGGTTTTCGGCTTAAAATTTGGCTGTCAAGGTGTAAAAGTTCAGACATTAATTTTTTTTAAAACATTATAAAGCTCCTCCCCCAATTTTGAGGCTAAACACTTTAAATTTTAGATGTGGGTATCGTTGACATGCATCGAACTTTTTATTTTGTTTTAGCTTTAAATTATTAATGTTTAGGAGTCTAAATTGGGATCAAATTAAAAATAAATGACCTCTGCACCCTCTACCAAAAATATTGAGCCAATTTTGGATCTAAACATTTGAAATTTTACGTAAAGTGTATTCAGAGATAGGACGAGCTTTTTAATCAGTTTTGACCGAAAATGTGGATGCCAAGTGGTCTAAGTTAAAAGGAGTTGCCCTTTGAAGTCTCTAGCAAACTATTCATCCAATTTTGGGTCTGAACATTTGAAATTTTATAAAAATCCTATTCAGACATACACCAAGCTTTTTAATGAGGTTTTGGGCAAAATTTGGTTACCAAGAGGTAAAAGTTGCAAGAGTTGACACAATCAGATCTTACCAAACTCCTCCGCATATTTGGAGTCAAAACAGTTGAACTTTTAGATGTAATTTACTTGGACAAGAGTCACACTTTTTAATACATATGCACATAAATTAATAAAGCGTACATAAAACCCGAGAAATCTTGGTTATTAAACTTAACTGATTCGAAAATGTATTTGATTGTCGCCCGACCTGAGATTTAAATATTCAACTCACAGAAGAATTTAACTTACCACTGAATATACAAAGTAATTAGACCACTCCGTAACGGGTATGGCGCAAATATTTCTGAGTTCGGCAGAAAGATTCCAAACATCGACGGAAGCAATATGTAAATTGTGCCCCTTAAGTAAACACTTCATCAAATCTCCACACTAACGTAATGTAATTGCAATAAACCTTATCCCTGAGTTGCTTCCGGGCCTTGATAAGTCGTGATCATTGTGTAAAAGACAAAAAAAAACAAACAAAAAGATGAGAAGACAAGTCCGTATTATCCAACTAATATAAAATTTTCTATCAATATTTTTCATTAACTATTTTATATATATATATATATATATATATATATATATATATATATATATATATATATATATATATATATAAATACAATTTTTTATCAGGCGATACACATTTTTGTGTTATTAATCGCAACAAAGTTAGTAATCACAGAAAAAAACTTGTGAGACTACTTGTTTGGACATGAGAATAAGAATTAAAAAAATTAAAAAAATAGTTTACCATGAGAGTCTGAATGGTGGATAAGTTTCGTGTTTAAATATTTTTCGATTTAGGATTGTTTATGTCAATAAAAACACTACATTAGTGTATCTATTCAGCGTTAATTAGAAATTAAAGTAGAGAAAACAGAAGGCTCACGAAATGTTGACTTATTTAAGTGTTTTGGCTTCTCTGTTTCAAAGACGTAATTAACTTTTGTGTTTATTTAGATTTTGGCGTAGACTAAACCGTTGTTCAGTCTCAAGATACGGTACATACGCAGTCTTTGCGCGGCTATTGAAGCAGTCTAATTCGTTTAAAAATCTACCTGAAAAATGTTGATGTGGGATATGAGAAAGAAAGCTATTATCTCGACTTGTTTCCACTTGTAGTATTATTTCCTACTCTCTCTCTCTCTCACACTCTCTCTCTCTGTATATATATATATATATATATATATATATATATATATATATATATATATATATATTCAGAATAGAGTTTTTAACAATCAGCTGGTATGGACAATGTGATTATAAGATTTACAAAATAGTATTATTATATTTACAAAATATTATTACTGGCAGTAATATTCTATGAGTACAGAGTGACCCCCCATACAAAAACAAAAGTTAAATGGACGGTGAAAAAAAAGGCTAAATACCCTAGTGTTTTGATGTGATGTTTTGAATATAATAAACTAGTTATGACCAACGTTTTATTTAATTAGGACAAAACACTAAGAAACGGGGCCTAATAAGAGTTGGGACCAGTTTTTTTTTATGTCACTCTGTATTATTTCATCGAAATAAGAATTGCTCGCTATACAAGATTCAGCAAATAAATTAAATTATATTGATTCAATGCATTTACAAAACTACTTCTTTGAAGTGAAATGTTTGAGTTTCATATCAAAGATTTTTATTATTGTAAGCAAGACAAAGAATACTTTATACATTTTAACTCCTTATTCTATAGGGTTTCGATATCTACCATCTGTTCAGAGGAGAAATATTAGAACATATTTATAAAGGTGTGTACCCTATGGTTAGTTTTAAATTTAAACATTTTACTTAAACATGTTTTTATTTTTAATTCCTTGAACCACTATATATATATATATATATATATATATATATATATATATATATATATGTATATATATACATATATACACATATATAAACATGGATATACATAAACGACCACCCCTATATGCATATATATATATATATATATATATATATGTGTGTATATATATGTGTGCATATTTGTATACACATATATATATATATTTATATATAAACTAACATTAATAAAAAAACACACTAATTTCCAGGCTAAATAGAACACGCACAAAGTAACAGGTCAACCAGAGGTCAAACATATCTTTGTCCGATAAATGCATGCTCATTGGCTGATAGGAAGGGCGCGGTGGATACTAGAAAGCTGATTTGGTAACTAAAATATCAATAGAAGACGCGCATATAAAAACGACAAACAACCACAGAATTCGCGCATAAGCCTGAAGAATTCTAGAGTTGACGAAACGCGGAATATTCAGTATAGCTTAATCGACGTATACATTTTATAACTTACTTACTATATATATATATATATATATATATATATATATATAAATATATATATATATATATAAATATATATTTATATATATATATATTTTATATACATAACATATATATATATATTTTGTATACATAAATATATATAAAAAAATATATATATAAATATATATATAAATATATATATATATAAACATATATTTATAAATATATATATATATATATATATATATATATATATATATATATATATATATGGTTTGCTTTCAGAAATGAGCTCTGACTTCCGTCCCTCCGTGTCATGCTTGGTCTCATTATTATCAACACCATCTTTCAGCTGCATGATATATATAAGGCGTCCTAGATGCAGCCAAGGTCCAAATACTGGCATACTTTCTATTACGTTACCGTCAGACACTGTGATCTGTTTACGTGCTCTTTACTCGTGTCATAACTGGTGCTAAAATCTCAAGTGATCCGCTCAAGTTTTTTTTAGCTAAAAGTACGCCCACCTGCCCGTCGGCAGAAGCCAAAACGGCGACTCCACCGGTCTTCTCTACGTATCCGGCAATCGTAGCCAAATAGTATGATATCATCCCCGAATCCCTTTTAGCTCCTGCTGCTGTCTCAGAAGTGACCATAATTACTCTCACGGCAGAATGGCGACCGCTCTTTAGAATTCATCCTTGGCTACCCTGAGAGGCGATACAAGGATTTATTTGAAGATTGAGCAGAGTACATCTGTTTCGTCATACTTGAGAAAAATTCCGCTCATGATACCCTTCTTAGAAATCCATAATCTTTCACACTTAGCAAGCGTTTCTCTTGCCTCCATTTTATGGTGCAGCAATAATTGCATCGGATTGTAGCTCAAGAAGACTAGGGAGAGCAAAGGTTGTGTAACCTTGGCGACATCCACTGTTTCTACGAGGAAGTAAATATGAACTCTAACCCAAGGCAACGGCCCAGGCACAATGTACGTAGTAAGGATATTGCTCTCCTCAAAGTAATCCTGAAAAGATGGGCTGAACACCTGCAGTAGCTGCGCAATAAGATCGATGCCAACGATTCCTTTATTATAGATTATCTCTCCACTCTACCATCTGTTCACGGGCTGGGCAACTCCCGATTAATCAGCGAAGTGAGGTTGTCAATTCATAGCCTTAAAAACAAGAAGGCAGCAGATACTGACAGTATACTCTCTGAGATCGTCAAGTGTGTAGGAACGGAGCTCCTCCTTCGTCTCCTTCGGGTTAACCGTGGATAGCTTGTTCGATAAGCGTCCCGTACAGCAGTGAACAGATGCTATCATTATCCTCGCCTAAAAACGTAAGGGGTACTGCGCTGACAGTGGCAATATCCGAGGCATCGTTTTCCTGTCTGTGACCTACAATGTATTGTTTACGTACATGCTCACTCGAATTCTGGAGACTGTTGTCGGTCTTGTCGTCCCAGAGTAACAAGTTGGGTTCCACGGAGGACCTAGTACTACTAATATTATTTTCCTGGCAGGGGATTTGTTGTGGAGACGATCCTGAGCTTAATTTGGACTTCGTTTATCTAACGAAGGCCTTCGACACCGTGAACCACGAACTGTTATGGAAATTCTCCAGAAGTTTGGTTGCCCTCCTCCAGAAGTTTCTTACTGGCATACGTGCTCCTGTTAACATGCCAGACACAGAAACAGATACTTTCGCCATGAATGTCGGTATGAAGCAGGGACGCCTCTTGGCTTAGACCATTTTAAACCTGTTCCTGTTTGCCGTCAATTTGGTTTCGCCCCTTCAACCTTCTCATGCCGTGTGTGTTTAGTACTGTCCTCATGGTAGTCTCTTAAACCTCAAACGTCTTCAGGCAAAAACTAAAACCCCTGAAGAGGTAATCCTCGACTTACACTATATCGATGATGCTGGAAAGACTTAACCTAGTCTCCAAACCTTCCACCGAGCTGGCTTTCTTATCAATTCCAAGCAGATTGAAAACCTGCCAGAGAGAGGGATGCTCCGATCTTTACCGTCAACAGCATCCCTCTAGAGAATATCAGCAGATTCACATATGTTGACTCAAATCTCCTATTCTCCTACGACCTTAGCAATAAATATCAGCGTCTCCTTAATCTTGTTGCTTCTGCTTTTGACCACCTGAATGACTGCGTGTTCGCCAACCGCACTCTCTAGACTCATACAATGCGTCGTCATACACAGGATACTGAACGGTTCTGGAGCATGGGTTTGCTATCATCAATGCATCAAGCTGCTGGAGTCATTTCACCTTAACAACTACAGCAGGGAGGGAAGCTGCCTTGTTTAAAAGAGCGATATTTTTAATAACGCCATAAAGCCGTTTATATATATATATATATATATATATATATATATATATATATATATATATATATGTATGTATGTATGTATTTATATCAAATGGGTTAAGAAATTCCAACGAAAGAAAAAATGTATATTTAAATAAGGGGGTAGTCACCAACAATGTGTATTTTTTAACATTATTGTATTATTCCGTGTCTTGGTTTTTCATTGAGAATTATGTTTGGATAATTGTAATAATGTGTTTAAGTCATTGAAATCGTGTTTACGCGTTTCAGACGTTATGTGAAGCGTCCTCGTCAGAAATCATTTTCAAATGTGTTGGAGATGTAAAAATGGCATTTTCGTAATTCATTTGAAGTGTTTCCAAGGGGTGGATGCGTGTAAGTGTAAAACTATTCATTTGAATGTACAATTTGTATTACTCTTTTATTGGGCTTGCCGAGGCCGCTGTGGTCACTCATGTGTTGTGTTTCTCTCTCTCGCTCTCTCTTTCTGCTTTTCTCTTTTTTCTGTTCCTTTAGGGTACAGTAGGGTTTGTGTGTGTGTATGTGTGTGTGTTTTCTTTGATTTGAGAATGGGTGTACTGTTTTATAGTATTATGAGGTTATTTGCTTCCCTATGTAGGTGACTGTGATCCAAGATCGTTACTAATGTGTATATGTGAGGAGGGGGAGCAGCTCTTCTGAAACAAGGGAAGGGGTGCTTTCATTCTATTTTGATATTTATTTTTTGGATTCTTGGATTTTAGTATTGTGATATATATAGTTAATGTTTTTCTTGAAAAAAATATGTCTGTTACAATCCAAATATAAACTTGAAACAAAATGAGTGTATTTTCGTAATGTAAATTATTGATTGAGATTGTATATATTGATTATTAGAGGGTTCGTTTCTATGATGTGATAGGCTTAACCTGTGCCTACAATAAAATTACGTTTCTTTAATAGAAGTTTACTTATTAGTGACGCTACATTGTATACACCTTTACGTTGTTTTATTTTGCTTCAATTTGCGAGAAGCGCTGATTCAAGAAGTCTTCGGTGCGGTTTATTGGAAATAAATTTTACTATTTTTGCTTGTTTGAAATCCAAGGTATGATTATGCTGCAATGAATGCAAGAATAATGCATTAAGAGAATTGCAATTTCTTATATCACTTTTATGGTCATTGAGCATTTCACAAAGGTAGATATAGTGGCAATTTTGGCAAGGAGCAGTTTAAATATCTGCATTGGAAATTGGTTTGTTTTGGAGATGTTTTTTGTTTTTATATATATCTTATAGTTCGTGATGTGGTTTGTAGGATATGACTTCCTAGTTTGTTTCGTGTGTGTCAAATTAGTGGATTATTTGTGTGGGTGAATAAAATGTGCCTGTTCAGAAGAGGAATATCTTCTGTTTATTTATCCTGGAAAATATGTTTTTGGCATTTCGCTTAGAATTTATTTATATATATATATATATATATATATATATATATATATATATATATATAAAGCTGAATGGGTGTGTGTGTGTGTGTCTGGTCACGAATAGGCTCCTATACGGTTGACTATTAAAAAAAACTGATTATGGCAGAACGGTGCTTCATTAAAATTGTGGGGTCGGCCTTCGCCCCTGGTACACAAAGTATGGAAATAAAAATTTTTATAATTAAAAACAAAACATTTATAAGTGTTTGTAATATAGATGTGCATAAGAATACTTGATAATATGTTTTAACTTAAATAGGGATGATATAATAAACTTTTGGTGTCTGCGTTCGCGCCTAGCGTCCATAGAATCGAAATAGGCATAGGCTTTAATAAAAAAAAACCTTGCGTATCTATCTGTGTAGGTATACTTTGATAATTATGTTTCAGTTTGAAGAAATATGGTATAATAATATTATGTGGTGTTCGTTCACAGCTGACCTTCATAGTATGGAAATATGTCACTAAGTTTAACAAGTTTTTTTTTTAATATAGATCCACATAATACTGTGATAAGTGTTTCAGTGTGGACAGGTATTGTATGATAAATTATGGCGTTTATCTATTTCATTTTTCTTTCATCATGTATTGCTTTGGTTTTGATACCCCCAAGTTCAACCCAAATTTACAACCCTTCCTTTTCATAACCTATCATACTTTCATAAATCAGAGTCCATCTTTCGTAGGCTGATTTTGAACACAAGCAACGACGGGTACTTTTGCTAGTATTTATATATATATATATATATATATATATATGTATATATACATATATAAATACATATATTCATATATATACATATGTATATATATACATATACACGTATATATATACATTCGTATATATATATATATATATATATATATATATATATATATATATATATATATATATATATACATCCACATCCACCTCTTCTCTCTCTTTCTCTCTCTCTCTCTCTTTCTCTCTCTCTCACTCTCTCTCTCTATATATATATATGTATATATATATATGTATATATATATATATATATATATATATATATATATATATATATATATATATATATACATATAACAGTTTTAGCGCTTCAAATGATGAATTTGTACGAGCCGTTCTTTTATTGGGGTTATAGCCGATTTTACTAATGTTTAAGGAGACAAAAATGGGTATAAAAATTGAAAAACTGGTAATACATTTTGACTATTTATCCAAGTTTATTATTCATTTAAAATTTTAATCAGTTTATGCGCGTGTTACGTTGGGATAGTTGTAACATATTTAACTGTAAAAAATACATTTTCTCTTTAGATTCTCGCTAATGCTATTTAAATATTATTTTTTTTTACTTTTGAAATGACGACTCTATAATAATATGTTCGAAAGTTGGACAACCTAAAATATCATATTTAAGCGTGTTTAAGGCCGGGTAAAGCCGGTCATCGCAACGCTTGTATAATATAAATATATAGATAACATTTTATTATTATTGGCTCACATGGACCTTTCACACTAGTCAACAAACGATCTGATTGGAAACCTGCGGTGTTCTCTGGAAGCTGAGTGACAACATGTTACAGCAGAGTCTAGATCTCTCCACCTCCTTCGATAGCATGTGCAAATGAATTTGCATCATCGCAACATCCGCTTACCAGTGATTTCTCGCTGGTAGTGGGAATACTGGAATTTGAGTGGAACTCAGCCTCCTCAAGGTCCCAGTTCTCATTGCGCTTGTCCAGCTGATGTCTAACCAGCGCTCTGTCCTCGGTCTTTCAGTTCTTCTGGCCCTTCTCGGTTCTTTGGTATCACTTTTTTATTGAGAGAACGGTGATGAAACAATTGAGGGATGCATGATGAGGGTGCAGAACTTGTAGATATGCAGCTTTGGTGTTCTTCATTCCCTGTAACGCTTATTCATTATATTGTCTTCTTGTATTATTTTCCGCATTAAGGGGGTTTCCTTAATATTTCTGTCGTTTTCATTATCGTTAGTCGTTGTACTTTTGCAGTTATTACTCTGATTCCAATTTCTGCCATTCTTTTTTTTAAGTTTTTCGGAATTGTCCCTAGTGCTCCTACTATTATCGGTACTGTTTTGATTTTCTTCATCATCCAAATTCCTTTTAACTCTCTGGCTAGCTCTTTGTATTTGCTTGGTTTCTCCTTTTCTCTCATACTCACCCTGTGGTCTGCTGGAACAGCAAATCTTCGATTTGACAGGATTTTTCTTTCTTGTAAATCATTACGACATCTGGTATTCTTGCTTGGATGGGGTTGTCCGTCTCTATACCCATTCTTCATAGGATTTCTGGCTCTCGTTTTCGAATGCTGTTACGGGTTCATGCTTGTACTATTTTTCTGTACGCTCAAAATGCAGTCGTTTACACAATTCCCAATTCAACGCCCTCCCCGCTTCGCCATGCCTGTATTTGTATTCCGTTGGGCCAGTTTGCTACATTCTCTTAATATATGGTCTATCGTTTCGTCTATTCGTCCACATAGTCTGAATTTGCTGTTTTCTTGTGTTTTATCGATCCTTGCTTTGATATGGTTGGTTCTCATCGAGTTATCTTATGCTGCCGTTATTAGAGATTCAGTTTCTCGGCTTTTATGTCCTTTTCGCATCCATGTCAAGGTGATTTCCTTATTCTCATATGTTGTCATTCTTATGAATCTTCCGTGGAGTTGTTTCTCTTCTCATTTCTCGTTTCTCGTTTCGCCGTTTGTCTCTCTGTTTTCTGCTGCGTTTTTATCATTATTATTATTATTATTATTATTATTATTATTATTATTATTATTATTATTATTATTATTATTATTATTCCTGGGTAATGTAGATTTAGTATTTTTCAATTCATTTGAACGATTTAAACATCAAGATAACGAAACAATGTTTCATTGACCTTGAAATAGTTTATGTTTATCACCACATCATATATTTAATAGCTAAACTTTCCCATTTTTATATCTAAATTCAGAAATATGGTCTGTGTTCCTCTATGTCAACCATTAAATTAAGCATGCTTATTATGTTAGAAACTACCTGTATTAAATATTCCATATTATGCGAAAAATATTCATAAAAATTCGGACATAACTCTTCAGTAAAATATAGATATAGGGATTGTGTTATTTTAATGTGGCATCTGAACAAGAAAAAAAAAAGGAGTTTTTTATCATGTATTTAATTGATAAACTTTCCCATTTTTTATATCTAAATTCAGAAATATAGCCTGTGTTCCACAATGGCCACAATTAAATTCTATCTTTTGGATATATCACATTTTTTGTTTTTGTTTTTCAAATTACTCGTTATTCTAACACACACACACACAAACACACACGCACGCGCGCACGCACACACACGCACATACACACACGCACACATACACACACCCACATACACACGCCCACATACACACACACGCACATACACGCACGCACATACACACATGCACACACACAGACATATATATATATATATATATATATATATATATATATATATAAACTATATGTTTCTTTGTCTGACTTTATATTTTCCAACCCTATCTCTCGTGAAACGAAACGTCACAGAGATTGGATTTTTACCGATACCTTTTTATGGATCTTAAACCAGTTAAAAATGTTTTTAAGGGGTCAAAATGGAAAAAAATGTGAAAAAAATTGTTATATTTTTATTTAGTTTATTTAATTTTTATTTTATTTTTAATCTGTGTATATGCGTGTCATGTTTATACACTGACGTCAACAGCTTTGAATGCTACAGTTTTGCTTTTGGTCCCGATTCTAACTGATGCCACGCAAATACTTAATTTACTTTTGCAACTTCGACTCTTTAAGATATATACGAAAGTTAGCAAAATTTTAATATCATATTGAAGCGTAGTGTTCCCCCTGCGAAATCCGGACTCCTGCTACTAATCTTATATATAAAAAGCTATATGGCTTTCGGTAAGGCTCTCCGTTTTTTTTGTCTGTTGGTCTATCTTCATATTTTCAAATTCTATATCTTTCGAAACTCAAAGTCGCATATTACCTCTAGAAGCCTAAAATGCTTAGATTGTGTCATGAACCTTTATTTTATGGGTCTTCAGCTGCGTAAAGTATGTTTTTGTTATGGCTTGCAATAAGCCACCAAGAAAACAGAACAAGGGAATAAAGGTTAAAGAATGTATTACTGGAACAACAATGTAAAAATTACAAATGAAAAGAGTAGTAAACGTCACTGAGCAGGCGAGGTTCGCTCTGGTGTTTAACCATACCTGGGAGCAAAAGGTTTGTGGTTTATATAATGGAAAGAACAGTCCATTTGGAAGGTGATTTCCCCACAACGCCCCCTTCCCAAGCTGATCTCCACGGTTGTGAAAATCAGTATTTCTTCCTTTTGGGGCAGACCACCAAAGAATCTGTTCGCTTTCTCTTTCTGTCGGAGCGTCTCGCTTCTGACATCCCTTTTGGAGGGTATATGCCTACACAGTCATGCACAGTTTCAATCACCTCACTGCCGTCCTACGGTGGTTCTTCTTGATCCTTGTAGAAGCTTTTCCTGATTTGGTTCAGGTGCCTCTTTTGTTGGAACTTTGGGCCCTGAATGATGTATGTAACATGGCCGATTCTTCGGAAGATCGTGCCCTGTTCCCAAAAAGGAACGTTATTTCTAAAATGTCTTAAATACACGTTATCTTCGCTGTTACAGCGTTTCGTTAGCATTGTAGAGGTTCTATTGTGTACTATTTGTTTGGGTAGCAGTTTATCAAATACGTATTCTATTTTACGTCCAAACATGATTTCTGCTGGGGATCCCGTCCCAGGTTTGTTCGGATTTCTCATGATTCTGTAAACCTGCAGAAATTGATGAAGCGCCTTTTCTGTCGGTGTACCGGACACCTTTTTTAATGCCCTTTTAAGCGTATCGACGAAGCGTTCGGGCTGACCGTTGTGTCTGGCGTGGCATTAAAATGTCGTAATATGTTTGACTTGATACGTCTCGCAGAATTCTCTGAACTCTGTCGAGGTGAACTATGTAGCGTTGTCGCTAACCAGACAGTCTACGGCCCCAAACCGAGCAAACAATTCCAATAAAAAAATTGTCGTTGTTGCCGTGGTCGGTTCTTTGCATCTTAGTACCTCTGGCCATTTAGAGTAAGAGTCAACTACTATCAGGTAGTAAAAATCCTCCACAGGTCCCACATAATCGATGTCGATCCTCAACCATGATTGTTCAGCCTAAGGCCAAGGTTTATATGTTATCGCTGGGGCTTTTGCAGCCAAAGCACATCCTTTGAATCTGTTCACCATGTCAGTAATACCTTGGTCCATAGCTGGCCAATAAACAAAACTTCCCCTCAGGTTTATCATTTTGTTTATTCCTGGATGTCCCATGTGAAAATCCTTGAGAATTCTTTTTTGAAGTGTTTGGGAGATGACAACTCTTTCATCTTATAACAGTATTTCGTCGCAACCAGAAAAGATGTCTGAACTGGTGTCACGCAGTGCTAATTTCTGCTTCGTGGTTTGAATAAAATTGTCATTTAGGGATGCTGACATAATTTCCTTAAGTGTGACTGGAAGTTCGCGCATAATATTGTTTATCATGGTTTTTACATCACCATTAATACGTAGTGCCGCGATTACTATATCTTGAAGAGTTTCCATTTTTGCATGAATCAGTCTCAATAGACCGTCTGCATGGGCTAGTTGTTTTGAGGGGAGACATTTAATTGTAAAATTCAACAGAATAGTTCCCCATCTTTATAGTCGGTTCGCAGTGAATGTTGAAAGTCCTTTTTTGATCCAAAACTTGATATCAACGGCTTATGTTCGGTCTGTAGGAAAAATGTCTTCCATACAAAAACCGGAAGAATTTTGAAACTGCAAAATTAATTCCTAATGCCTCTTTCTCGATCTAAGAATAATTATTTTCTGTTGCCAAGAGAGTCCGTGATGCGAAAGTAATAGGCTGTTTCGAGCCATTCGTAATTCGATGTAGCATGCACGCTCCGGCGCCATATTGACTAGCGTCGCTAGCTACTTTTATGTCCAACTGCAGGTTAAAGAGCGCTAGGAATAGTTTTGAAGTCAGGATTTTTTTTCTTGGAATGATTTCTAGCAATCTTCTGTCCTCTCCCAAGCCTTATCCTTTTTCAGCAATTCATTAAGTGGTGCGCGCAATTTGTGCATATTTAGGATGAATCCCTGTTAATAATTTGCCAAAGCTAAAAAAAACAAAAACTCTGCAATTGATTTATGTCTACTGGTACCGGCATTTCTGGCCCTATCTGCGTCTGTGCGTCTGTCATCATTATCGATTATTTGACCCAGGTATTTAATTGTTTGTAAAAAGAACTCGCATTTACCTGTTTTGATCTTAAATCCATAATCTTCTATTCGACTGGATACTTGTCTGATATGCTTTTCATGTTCCTCCCTGCTTTTGCTCGCTATGATAATGTTATCAAGATATGCGATTGCTGTGTCCAAGCCGGACAGCATAGTATCCATTACTTGCTAGAATATTGCGAGTGCCACCTTGATACTAAACCCGAGTCTTTTGTATCTGTACAAACCCCGATGAGTGTTAATAGAGAGGAGGTTAGTGCTTTTGTCTTTTACGTAATCTGTAGGTAAGCGTCTCTTTGGTCGATCTTAGAAAAAAAAAATTGCCGCCATTCAATTTCGTGAACTCTTCTTCTAGACTAGGTAATGGATAGTGAAAATCTTCTAAGCACCCTTGAGTCCGGTCGCCAAGTCGGCGCAAACGCGATTTTATCCGGACCTTTTCTTTGCGTAAACTGCCGGAGCAGCGCACTCACTATATTCAACTTAAGCCAGTGCACTGATGCTTTCTAATCTGTCTAGTTCCTGATTTATTTTGTCAGAGAAGCAAACGGGGCAATTCCTTTCTTTCTTAAACACCGGTATGTGCCAGGATTCAACCTTAAATCTGCGGTCATTTTTGTACATCTCCTCAGGCTAGAAGTAAATACGTTTGTGAATTCTTTTTTAAAACAATTTATAAGTTTCTCCGTTCCTGCTGGCGGGTATCTGTTTTCTTGCAGAATGTGGATATAGGAAGATCCCAGTGACGAAACTCCTCCATGCTGTCAGAACCGAACAGGTTCTCACGATCTTTTAGTACATACAATCTGAGTGTTTTGTTTTCCACCGTAAAGTGACGTTTGTAATTAATTCACCTTTAAAATGAATTTTTATACCATTAACGGCCGTCGCCGTTCTGTTAGTTTTTAACATAGGCTTTCGTAATATTTTTCGCGTTTGGAGATTTATTATTAAAAGATCCGATCCACTGTGTTATTGGAATTTAATAGCTTTGCCGAACATATAAACCGTTACATATTTGCGTAGATTTTCATCTAGTTCTGGTTTGACGTACACGGATATCATTCTGAGTTTTCCTACATTGCGAACTTTTATGACCAATCTTATTGCATGAATGGCATTTTCCATATAAAAATGGGCGATCCCTTACCCAATGTATTCCAACACATCTGTAACAAGCGCTCTGTGCTTTTAGTTTTTATGAGTTTCAGTGGTTAGTGTCTGTGTGCCATTTCGTCAGATTTTTGTTAGTTACTTTTTTTTATTTCCGCGATGCCTGCTTCGAAATATCTTGCATCTTTTTTGATAATTTCTACTTTTTGACAATCTTTAGTCAATGTTTGAAGTGTTAAGTTCGGTTCATTATCTAATGTTGTGAGGACTCTACGCCTGATTCCCGCATCTTTTCCTGAGGTTAACCCTTACGCAAGCACATTTAAGATTGTCTGCTGTCAGTTCAGACAACTTTAAGTCACCAGAATGTTTGTTCATTACAGCTGCGTAGGTGGCAAACTCGTCATTATCATCTTTTACCACATTCAAATATCTCCAGCGCTTATGGAAAATAGACGTTTTCGGCGAGAAAAGTTGTGTTAACAAATTTACCGTTTCATTGAATGATAAATCTGCTGTTTTCCGAGGCAAATGTAATCCACGAATTCATCATGCTCAGCCGTTTACAATTTTCGTAGGAGAAGTCTGGTTTTCTTTTGACCAGACCAGTTGTTGCAGTCAATATTAAAAAAAAATCTTCATAACGCCGGAAATACGCTGCGAACGATTTTCCCTCTTCCTCGTATTTAAAATTGTCTATCGCGGTCCATATTGTATTCTGAGAATATGCTGAATTGCTAACCGCGTTCGCATTATTCTTAACAATTCTTGTAAGCAACTCCTCTGTTCGTAATTGACGATCGGCTAACTGTTTTTGAACTACCTTTTGCTGTTCTTCGGTTCGTATTTGACATCCTGCTAACTGTTTTTGCAATTTCTTTTGCTATTCCTCGAATCTTATATGACGTTCAGTCGAGTATTTTTCGGATTGTGACTGACGCTTTGCGGCATCGATATGCAACTTGGTCAGATGCTCCAACGCTTCTTTCAATTCGTCCATTTTGCTTTGTCAGCATTAGCAATTTTAAAACGTACGCTGAATTTTATAAAACCGTTTTATTCTTTCTTATTTCTTCCTCCAGACAATAAAACGAACAGAAAACACAACATTAATAAATAAAAAAAAATCACGGTCTGCAAATAAAAGAAAAAACAAAGTGTATATTTTCTCCAGAAAAAAAAAAACGATTTTAGCAGCGAAAACCAGAAGTGACGAATTCTTTTTCCAAAAGTATAAAATTTTATCTTTCTAAGTCGCGACAAACCTTTTTTCTTTTTGCAAAAGTACAGCGCTCTCTTTGAAAGTCGTGAAGGACTTTTTCCAATATTTATTCTTTTTCCCGTAATGATCTGCGTTTTTTTTAGTTACCGTGAACCTTTCAGTTGCAAGTGTTATGTTAGACATTGCTTAGGCTTGATTACATTTGAGTCCGACGTCGTTAGTATTTTTAACATACTATTTTAACGCGAGTATTTTTTTCAATGTCGTGACTGGTTTCGATTTTAGTATTCTCATTTAATCCAATGTCGTCAGTGTTTAGTTTTTTACAATACTGTTTTTAAACGTTCTCCGAATACAATGCCGCCTATGTTATGGCTTGCAAGAAGCCACAAAGAAAACAGAACAACGGAACAGAGTTTAAACAATGTATTACTGGAATAACAACGAAAAGAGCTTACAACTGAAAAGAGTAGTAAAAGTCACCAAGCAGGCGAGGGTCGCCCTGGTGATTAATCCAAATTTGGAATCAAAAGGTCATTGGTTTATATAAACGATAGAACAGCCAATTTGGAGGGTGATTTTCCACAACAGTTTAAAGGTGTCTAAAATAACTGAAAATTGACAGAAAATCGTTACACATTTTTTACATTCATTATAGCTTATTGATAATTCTTTAAACAGTTACTATTCCTGTCACGTTGATATAGATGTAATGTCACCAGCTTTGAATGCTTCGGTTTGGATTCTAGCTGATGTCACCAAACTATTGTATTTTTACTTTTGAGATCACGATTCTAAGATAATATATACGAAATCGAGACGAATGTAAATATCATATTAAGGCGTATTTTACGACCGGGAAAACTGAGTTCCCTCTCGCGCTTAGTTATGTATATATATATATCCATTAGTAAATCTACAACAATTATAATGAAATATTCTAGATATATTATTTTTGTTAGTAATGACATCATATATATATATATATATATATATGTATACATATATATATATACATATATGTACTTACATATATATACATATATATACATAATGTATATATCTACATATATTATACACACACGAACACACACACACACACACATATATATATATATATATATATATATATAACTTATATCAATACACATTTTTACCCAAAATGCGCAGAATCTAAACGCCTTCGAATTCTAATTGTTTGTAATTACCTACAAGCAAAGCAACCGTCACCACCTTAACATTGTACCTTGATCTTAGAAAATTAGTTCGCACAATCCCTAGGTCAGAGACTATCATCATGCTTATTCTTGTCAGTAGTGTTGACTTTAGGAGAGTATTTATACATGGGTTATGATCTTGTTCTTGGAAAATTTTGTGCACTATATCAAGGTGAATACCATAACCATATCAGGTTTTATCATGGTCGGTGTGGTGGTGTTAGCTGTAGGAGTGTATATATATATATATATATATATATATATATATATATATATATATATATATATAATATAAATATGCACTCTTACATACATATATATATAATATAAATATGCACTCTTACATATATATATATATATATATATATATATATATATATATATATATATATATATATATATAGGCTATGACCTGGACCTTTGATATTAACCTTGAAAAATGGTCCATTCCCAAGTAGATAGAGCAATTTTTCATGATTGAGAGCGGTTTGCTTAGTAGAACATCATTCTTTTCAAAGAAAAAATTAAAAACAATAAAAACATTAAGAGTAGCACTGGTTTGTGCCCCAGAATTTATTTATCTACACAGTCACAACGATTATCAGTGCACTATTTCCAGCGGTGTACGATGGATGTGATGGAGCGTTCGGAGCTGTCTTCATTATATCAATATCAGTATGAAATTAGAGTCTTCTGTGTCTTTACTTGGAAATTAAAAGGGCTAACAATACACGAAATGCTCCATTTAAAAGAACCGAATTTTTTCAAATTAATCCCTCCTATTCTCATTGCACTTTTCTGCAAGAATTAAACAGGTATGATTGTGACCGACGCCTATGACTGGGATTGCTTTCTTAGAGTCAGAAAATGTTAATACGTGCAGAAAGGAGATCAATCTTCCCAGCTCGTCAATGCAAGGTATGAATAAGCAATGCAATTCACAATAGCTTCTAATACATTATGGCGGCATATAAGTATACAATGCATTACTCTTGAAACGCCCTTCTTGTATATATATATATATATATATATATATATATATATATATATATATATACACATATATATGTGTATATATATTTATACGTATTTATATATATGTATATATATATACATCGACATATGTGTATATATATGTATATGCATATATATTTATACGTATTTATATATATGTATATATATGTATATATTATGTATATATATATATATATATATATATATATATATATATATTGTTTACAGATACATTTAGATGAGATAAGACGTTGGTACCGTTGGTTTCAAATTCGATAACCAAGGACCGTTTTAGATACCTAATTCTCATCTCAAAACTAAAAAAGAGTTGACGAAAGCTTGGTATGCGTATCTGAAGAAAGCTTGGTATGGGTACCTCAAAAGAGCTTTATATGGGTATATAAAAGGGTCTCTAATTATCGGGGTTAAAACCAAAAATACCAATGACTTTTCTCATCTACAACTTTCTGTAAACAAAACCAAAATATAAATAATGCGCTTTTATGTTTGGATATTCTTTATAATTGAGCGCTCTGCTGGATTTATTTAAAAACAAACCCATATATATATATATATATATATATATATATATATATATGTATATATGTATATGCATATATATATATATATATATATATATATGTGTGTGTACACACAGAGGGGGATAGAAATAGAGATAGATACGTAGATAGATAAATATGTCTTAACTCATATCGAATTCCTTTTCTTTGTCTCCCTCACTTAGCTAGTGCCTTACTTTTCTTTTGTCTATCTCTATATTACCTTCCGCTTTAGTATCTGTACATTCTCGTAGATTTTCATGCATCGGTTCCTTAAACATTTCTGGATACATTTTAAGCACATCCCTATCTGCTATCGCAAAGCAATTCCACCAACAATCTATCTTGGATTTGTCATAATGCATTGCTCGCTTTGCGAAACAGTGTTTGCATAAAAGGAAATCAGGCCTTTAATTCGGATGTCTACAAAGATTCGTATCTCATTGGCAAACGCACAGACACAATATGTCATCCATTTGTAGGTTGCAAGCTGACTCCCACATTCATCTCATCTTAAGAAAGCGAACTGAATTCTACGCTTTTATCTTTGAATCAGTATTTCGGCTTACTTTATTCATTGTACTTCGCTCTTGATGAATTCTTCCTTTATATCTTTAAAGTTTGAGTTATTACTTTCTTTGTTTTATTCTTTTGTTTCTATTCTGGAATAAAGTGTATTATTTCACACATTATTTATTAGCTACATATATTTTAGGTTTAATAATTCATAATATTATCTATTTTTTCTTTTGGTATTTTTTTCCTTGTTTATTTCGGCATTGTTTTTCTTAATGATACTTAATCTTCCGCCTGTTTCCAGCTTTATTTTAATATTTATATTAAAAAAACACTGTTACTGTCAAATCATATTTTTTATTGATTTTAGCCTTTCAGCACGGATTGTTTATATGAGTTTCATCTTTTTTCATTCTTTTCATTTTATTTTTACTCATGTAACACTTGGCTTTATTTTCCTCATCATTGTCTTTGTATTATCATTAAGTAATAATAAGGTAACCCATAATTTCAGCATTCTCAACTGATTTGAAATTCAAATCCCTGAGCGAATGATATAATTACAAATAAATGCATACTACACTATTTTTATACTTTTATAATGTGATAGCTGTTGTCATGATATCAGGGCAGTTACAAACACAAAATCACATTTCGACAAGATACATATGAGGATACTCTGTAATAATAACCATCGATATGTCCGAATGCAGAGTTGAATGAAATGATCAAAGAGGAAATCGCCCGCTTTTGTGTGTGTCGTGCGGTCATACAACTTACCTTCGGATGGGATCTAAGACAAAGAGAAATTAAAGACGGTAGCCATGGATTTATAAGGTGTAGTCTCACGGAATCTCATGAGATCATATCTTACACTGCACATGTATGCATATGGAATGGGGTCAGTTTTCTGATAAAATGTCTGTTGGCAGAGGAAGTGGGATGAGTCGGGCTGGAAGTCGAGAGATAAATTATCAGTGACGAATCCTAGCTGGACTTTTTCGTATTGTACTGGGTTTATTTTGTTTTGCTGTTTACCAGCCTATTTAACGTCAAGGTATTTCGGCATAATGGAGGGCAAATTCGACCCTAAATTATTACCGGAATTCAACGGCCTGACCCCGGTACTTGACTGGGGGGAGAAGGTGGATCCACATTGCCTGTTGTCTAGTGCGAAGAACATTGACCATGGAGGAAAAACAGGATTATGAAAGGATCAAGGCGTCATTATACAAGGCGTTCTTAATCGACCCCGCCACTGCTTGGGAGCAATTTACATCCCGGTAAACTTCCCAGTTTTATTTTGCCGAGCTGACGAAATTGATGGTGTTTTGTTGTGGGCTGGCTGAGAGGGCTTGGCATGCAAATTTTTGACAGGGCTCCCAACCGGAGCAAAGCAACTCCTGTGGGCTAGCTCAAGCATAGTTTATTTGTCCCTTAACGACCTCGTAAAGAATACTTATGAGATGGGAGAACAGATAGTCTCTGCTGCAAAGCGCGCATTAAATGAGGATAGACCGTCCCAGAGGCGCGTCCTGCGCGGTGAAGTCATGTGTTATATGTGCAATGACCATGCCCACATTGCGAGGCACTGCCGGCGGCGACTAGCAGCTATTCGCTGCTAGCGATGTAATAAAACTGATCACATGGCTTGGGATTGTTCGGAAACGGGATCGGGGACAAGGTGCCAGCGTCGACCTCTTCCCCAAACAGAAATTAGGCGAGGCGCTTCCGACGATTCAGGTCTATGTCAATAAGATACTTTCCTCAGCACTTCTTAACTCTGGGTGCTCTCGCACCTATTGAGTGCAGGCCTCTACCGCATTTGGAATAAGAAGACTACTTGAGTAACCACCCTCAGTAGAGCGACGCGACATATTGCGGAGTGAGCACTGTGAACATTCGCACTAAAATTGGAAATTCAGCAAACATCGAAACCGCTCAGCTTTGAACTGCTCCTAGGCTATGATGCCATCAGAACCCTTGGTGGTGCTCACATAACGCAGACGGGGGCAATAGAGTTTCAGGAGAAGGTTCCAGTGTGTTCAGCTTTGAAGATTGATCAGTCAGACTTTATCATCGAATATGACCAGCAACATAAGGTTTGGATAGCCCCGTGGAAGTGGTCAGAAAAACCAGGAACCAGCCAACCTGCGAAATGAGGTAACATAGTACCATGTGCCCTACCAAATGAGGCCTGCATATGAAGAGGAACTTCGTGATTATATCAAGGATGAATGGTTTATTCCCTACCCCTATGAGAAACTTTGACTTTCCAATGGCCTGATTCCACTGATGGCGGTCGCTCAGCACAACTAAGAAAAGGTGAGGCCAGTGATGGACTATCGCGAACAAAACGCGCATGTTGATGCGTTCACGGTTGATGCTGACGATTGTGCCAGCAATTACGAGAGTGGCGCCAGCAGGTTACAACGTGCCCCTGCTGGATCTAAGAAAAGCATACCTGAAGGTCTGAATCAGGGAAACAATTTGGCCATTGCAGACGGTGGTGTTTGCTGGCAGGAGGTACTGCCTTACCAGACTAGGCTTTGGGCTGAGCGTTGCACCCAAATAATGTAGACAATTATTACCACTTTGTTGCCACAGGAAGAGACAATAAAAGATAGGACATCGGCGTACCTTTATGGCATATATGTGAATGAAGACATTGTGTCATCGTCACGTGTGAGGACGAAACTGGCTGAGTTTGGTTTGACGTGCTAGAATCCACAAAGTTTGGTAAGCGGCGTTCGTGTCTTGGGCCTCAACGTTCGAAATGAGCGAGGAACTTTGAAATGGAGGCGCGGAACTGCAGTTCCTGAAGTGTCCGATGTCTTCACGAGGCGAGAAGTATTCCCTCTGTGTGGAAAAATTATGGGGCACCTACCTGTGTGTGGATGGACTCGCGTGGCAACAGGCATCACAAAAAGAACGGTAAGCACAGTCACCAAAGGCTGGGATGATGAAACAGCTGAAACGACGATGTGTTGGTTTGCATGGTGAAGGAGACCAACGCAAGGGTAAAGCAGGACGACTCCGCCAAAGGAGACTGGTGCATTCGGGGAGACAATCTGGATGTGTCGGTAGATGCGATCTCTCTGGTAATTAGTGCGGTTTTGGAGAAGTGTGCTGCGATTGAGGACGCTTGCTGGTTGAGACCGACGAGTGATGCTGCTCATATCAACCTGGAAGGGCTCGATGCGGTGATAAAACGTATCAACCTGGCTCTCCAGTGGAAAGTCAGGAATTTACGCATACACACAGATTCACTATGCTGTATCACTGGATATCAGACACACTGACAGGCAAGACTAGGGTGCGCACAAAGGCAGCCAGCGAAATGCTGATCAGACGGAGGTTGGAGACCGTAAAAAAACTGCTAACAGAGTACAGCCTGTCTGTGGATGCGGTACTGGTCACTTCAAATTGCTGCCTTGCTGATAGGCTTATTGGGTGCCACAGAGATGGTATGACATCATGAAGAAGAAAACTGAGCTAGTACCATTATGTGCCGCCTCTATTGAGGTGGCGGGTGAAATCAGGAAGATATACCACCGCAGTGGACACCCCGGAGTGAGACAGCTATGTTATTTTGCGCAGTTGTCCAATCCGTCGGTGTCCAAAGTGCAGTGAAAGCGGTAGTCAGGGAATGCCAAACATGCCAGTCAATCGACCCCTCCCCGGCCAGATGGCGGAGAGGTCAGCTGGGAGTAAGCGCGACTTGGAACCGACTGGTTATGGGCATACCCCATTACGGCAGCCGGCACTTCCTCACCTTGATCGATTGTTGATCGACGGAGTTTGCAATCTGGCGCCTGTTAATAAGCCAAGATTCCTCCAGTGTAATCCGTGAGTTGGAGTCCATATTTTATGAAAGGGGACCACTTGAAGAGATACTCACAGACAATGACACGGCCTTCTGCAGTGGGGAGTTCAGACGGCACGTAGACGAGGGGGGATCCAGCTCAGACGCATATGTGCATATGTACCAAGTAGAAATGTCATGGCAGAGTAGTGCAATCTAAGCGTGAAGAGGATTGCAACAAGAAAAGAATGCACGATCAGAGAGGCGGTCTATGGATATAATGCAACTCCAAAGGATGGCATGACTGCTGCAAGCGCACCCACCAATGCGATCCATTGCTATCGAGTGCGCACCAAGGACATTGACGGCCGTCTGCCTAATCGGCAGGAAAACCGCGGGCCGTATGAGTTAGGGGACACTGTTTGGGTGAAGCCTCCCAATAATCGATGCACCAGCAGCTTTCAAAGAGGGCGAATTACTGGCATCATCAGTGAGCAAGTCGTGCTAGTCAATGGTACTCCACGCCATGTGAAGGATATCCCGCCTGCCCTGAATAGGAACCCGTTGGCGAGAAGCAGTGATGGTGAATCGTCCAACGATGACCTGCGGATCCTTTCTGTTCCCCGCGATATTCAACTGTGAACCCCAATGCTGACGCCGATAGTTCCAGCACCTCTTCTGAGAGCTCAGTTGAAGATCAAGACTCCAACCTGATGGTATACCTATACGCCCTAAAGCTGATGCTAATGGTTCCGACACATCTGAGAACCCCAATGAAGATGAATAGTTCCAGCCAATCCCCCTTCGTAGGAGTGCCTGCAACAAACGACCGCATCCTCCATGCCAAATGTGTAGTCTCAAGACCAGGGAGAGTGTAGATTTGAATGGAATAATCAAAGAGGAAAGCGCTTGCGCGCGCGCGCGTGTGTGTGTGTGTGTGTGTGTGTCGTGCAGTCATACAACTTACCTTTGGGTGGGATCTGAGAGAAAGAGAAATGAAAGATGGCAGCCATGGATTTATAAGGTGTAGTCTCATGGAATCTCACGAGATATCATCTTCCACTGAACATGTATGCAAATGGAATGTGGTAGTTTTCTGATAAAATGTCTGTTGCCAGAGGCAGTGGAGAGAGACGTGCTGGAAGTTGAGAGAGAAAGTTGTCAGTGACAAAGTCTAGCTGGACTTTTGCGTATTGTATTTGGTTTGTTTTGTTTAACTGTTTCCCAGCCCATTTTACGTCAAAAAGACAATTTGTGAGGAGAATCATAAGAAGTATTTATTATATTTGATATACAGTTGATAATGTGAATTTTTTCTTCGTATAAAGAGACTAATATGCTACATTACAACACCTAAAAATAAAAGGTGTGATTCTGGGAAGAACCTAACACGAAACATGAACGTACAAATTGTATGCATGATATACTATTAAAAAGGGATGATAGCACAACTACGTACACATTATTACTCCGCAGTAATCACAGGGTACTACTTGAAAGATAGTCTTAGACAATAAGCACTGATACAATGCTTGAATAACTGTGTGAAAATAGTGCATTCGTCCCAAGAATTTTAAGCATCAATATCTGAGTAGTTTCTAGGATTTTAGTGACGATTTCCCTCCGTCTCACGTTTATCCATAACCAGGAATAAGTATTATAGGTTGATCTGAGTTATTTGCAAATGCTTGAAGAAAATAATTTATAGTGTTCATAGATCAACTACAGTGTTTGAATTTACAAAGACCTTCCCTGAATATTATAACTTTTAGTCCCCTCAGTCAACAGAAAAACTAATTCTTCTCCATTTTATCAGTGCTGACATCATTGAAATGTGTCTGGTGTTGAGCTGCTGTCTTGTAAGATGCTGCTTTTGGAGATTTTCATTTGAACCATTATAATACTTTTTCTCGAATATCAGCTTAAAAGTTTATTATTCTATATTCAAGAACAAGTGCAACAATGACTGTTGTAAATGTAATTGTTAAATTACACTTCAATTAAATTCAGATTTAAAAATATCAAATATAGATAAGCAATAACGGAAGGAAGAGAACAGTGAGTCTGTAGACGAATAGTAAATATGAGTGACAGAAATACACTTCTTGCGGTTTTCAAGGTTTTTAATCCAGGTGAACATATTTCGGTTCAAGCCAAAAGTTAATTGATCAAAACGAACACCATCAGAATGAAGACAGTTTTGCAAACGCAATACA
The DNA here is from genome assembly GCF_053919585.1 of Euprymna scolopes. Taxonomy (NCBI): domain Eukaryota; kingdom Metazoa; phylum Mollusca; class Cephalopoda; order Sepiida; family Sepiolidae; genus Euprymna; species Euprymna scolopes. The sequence continues at coordinate 43,981,040 of NC_136515.1, read as the reverse complement.
TGTGTGTTTCTAACAGTAACGTAAAAAAAGACTTGTACATTGGTGGCGACGAAGTCGCAGAAGGCGATTTGTATGGCTTATTTTTTAAGGATTGTAAAAGAAGAAAGTAATCGAGATGCTTGAAAACATAATAGTTGGTAAGTTAGAGGTCTGGGGAGATTGTCGGATGAAGCATACTGTCTTAGCGTAATTGTTTCAATTTCTGCAAGGTTGGAAATTGTCGGGGAGTTACAATTTGGTATTTTCTGTCGATCTTTTTTAGTCAGTATACTATATATATATATATATATATATATATATATATATATATATATATATATATATAATCTTATATATTTGTTTTGTGTGTATTGATATTCATAGTAATAACCCTATTTTTCTATTTATGAAACAAGAAAATACACTGATGTTATATATATATATATATATATATATATATATATATATATATATATATATATAACATCGCCATGGAATTGGATTATCTGCAAAAGATCTAGCTAATTTGCATATTCTTTTAAGCATTCATATTGATTAATTCATTATTAGTTTTGTTAGGTTTTCTTAGGGGGTGATCATCTTTAGTTAACTATTTCGTGCAATTATATTCATGCAGATATTCTAGATGATTTATACTTGCGTAATATTTGCACAAAAATGTTATAGTAACACACACATCTTTCATGTATGTGCATATATATGTGTTTAAAAAGATTTTACTACCAAACTCCTTTCTCAGTTTTTAGTCTACAAACAGAAACCCATGCTAACATTTATGCGTGGTTTTGGAAAACCAAAGCAAAAGTGTGAAAAAATGTAAGGTGAAGATCGAACGACGTCATTATTAATATGCATTTTCTCATATAAAATTTATGAAACCCCAATACCTTATCAACCTAGATCGATTAAAACAATTAGTGTTTACAAATCTTTTAAATAGGGATAAACATATTTCTGCTTGAAATGTAATGCCAGTATTTACATCAATATGTTAGTGTATTTTAAAATTCTTTTAGAAAATATGAAAATTCCTAGTTTAAAATCTCAAGACATACTTCTCTGAGTGAGACGTTAAAATTTTAGGATGTTAGCACTCAAAATGTTATCCATCAAAGTAAGGAAAGAGTGTCATAGCGTTTAATTGATAAGGAAAACGTCGTTTACAAATCACATGACGACTGTTTTATATGGAGAAATTGACGATATCATATTAAGTAAACATCGGCTTATAAAAATGAATGATTACAGAATACCATCGAAGTCAAGCAAGGTAAGAGTAACAAGCATCACGCTTAATAATTGAAACGAGTTTAACCATGTTGAGTGCAGTATGTTGTTGAGTTTTTGCAATTTTCAATGTTCCAACCACCTAGGATTTATCTACTTCACTGAGGCGTGGAGGAAAGCGAAAGGTTTCTAGGCGAGAATGCTCATTTATGTATCCGATAGGTCAAATTTTCTTTGCGACTATTGTATTACATATGTTCAGTTTTGGAGAAACATACATGAACACACAGATAGTAGAACAGGATATTTTTTATATTTAAACAATCTCATTCGAGTTTGGATCCAAATATTTATACTTTGGTATAATCTATTTTTAACACCAAAAATATATAACCAGTTGATTTATATTATTTAATTGAACTAAATTATTGAGATGAGTATTATTTATTTATCTAGTATATTGCAAACTATTATCCTCATATTTCTTAGATATTGTTTCACGACGTTTCGTCCAACTATATTTCTATCCTCCGTCGGGAGATTCGGAGTTCCTATCCCGTCGCGGTTACCAACTGACGAATGCCACAGGAATAGTTGGCCGAACCGTCGTGAAACAAAATCTAAGAAATATGACGATACTAGTCCGCAGTTGATTTATTTTAGAAAATGCCAATGCGTTTTTTTAACTTACGAGAAATAAACATAATTTACATTTTATTTTTTACTTAAAAAAGACACATTTTTCGGTTTTTAAAACACTTTTCATATATAATGCCTCTATTTCTTTGTTCCATCCCTTTTTCTTTTACTTACAGCTTTAATCAATTTCTTGCCTGGCAGTTTGCTATTGAAAACATAAATTATTTCTTTGTAATCCCTCAGTTTAACCGACATCTTTTAGTGGCTTGCTTGCGTTGTCATCTTAAATCTGGTAGGCTTAACTTTCTTGTACGTTTCGTGTTTTCGTTTATTTAAGAGGCTTCGGTTTCTTGCGTCTTATCACAGCGATGCTTTTTCTATTAAATTCTACAGTTACTCTTTCTCTCTCTCTCTCTCTCTCTCTCTCTCTCTATATATATATATATATATATATATATATATATATTTATATATATATATACATATACATATATATACTAATATATATATATATATATATATATATATATATATATATATATATATACGGAGGGAGTGCGCGTGTGTGATGAGGGGAAGAAAGAGAGAGAGACGGTAAGTGTATATATATATATATATATATATATATATATATATATATATATATATATATATATATTTCTATATAACTCTCTCTCTGCTCTCCTTCTCTCACTCATGTATATGGACCCAGAGATTTTCGCAAATTCTACCTATCTTTATTTCCAGCTTCTTTATAGGAATTACTAACCTATTCTTTCCAGTCTGTCTGTCTATTTCTATTATCTGAAGGACCCTATCATAAATCTATATCACTCCGAAGAAAATGCTTGTGTATATGAAGGTGCATATAAAATGCAACAAGTAAATTCGACACCAATGTACGCACAGCAACACGCAAATATATATATATATATATATAATATATATACGTATATATATACGTATATATATATATATATATATATATATATATGCATATCCACATGTGTATGTATGGGTATGTGTGTCTTTGTGTAAAGCATAGGCAGGAGAAGAGATAAATGAAAGCCCAAATCCTTGTTTAACCGACATTTTCTTTGTATCTCTACATTGTCATCCAATCCAATTTACGTCATGTTTTCTTTCATTTTTCCCCCTCATACAATCCGCCCATGTTTCTCTAATAGGAATTTATATATCGGACACACGTCGCAGCGTGTCTTTGTGTATGTGTGTCTGTGGGCGTGTGATCGAATGCAGGTGTATATCAAAACATACCTGTCCTATGGTGGTGAAAATGCATTCTTCTACATAGATTATATTTACAACAATTTTCGGTTTCCGTTCGAAGACAAAAATAAAAATACATTTATACTAATTTTAATGAATAGAATTTATTTACTAAACTTAGTCAAATTCTATTAGATGAGGGTGAGTTTAACAAGGCCAATAGTCATTAGTCACGTGCTCTCGTGCAATGAATGAATGCGTGAATGTAGGATTGACATTAAATTCTAAAAGATAAACTAAAATGACCAAAAAATGGGCTGAAATGACTTAAATAAATGAAAAGTAAATGATTTAGAATGACTTTAATAAACATAAGGATGACTTGCATGATCGTAAGACTTACTTGAATGCTTAAAAAATAACTGGAATAGTCCAAAAACAACTTGAATGATTTGGAGAATGACTTAAATAGCTTTGTAGACTGACTGGTTGTAATTGGTGATCATTTTACACAAAATTAATACAGAAAAGTGATCCCACGTTTATACCACAAAGTTACAAACACAAGTACAACATGTAAGAAGAACAGATCCTACACTTTGGCCTGGGTCAAAAGGCAAAGAAAATGGTGTTTATTTGCTCCCCCACTGAGCAAATTAGGCATAAGGCTATTTTTTAATGTGAGGAGTGAAGGGGAAATGGGGGCCAACAGTCCGGGGAGTAGGGGGGCTGGATAGTTTAAATTGGTATGAAGGAGTTTCCCCTACATTGACCAAGGTCTTATATGTAGGACTGCCCCCACATATGGTCTTCGCTTGCAGCATCTGCCGGAACAGATACTACACTTTCCTCTTAGCCAAAATGCCAAGAAAAGCTGTATTTATTTGCTCCCCCACCGAGCAAATTAGGCACAGGGCCGATTTTTAATGTGAGTAGTGAAGGGGAATTGGGGACCAACTCCCCGGGGAGTAGGGGAGCTGGATAGTGACAATTAGTATGAATGGTTGCCCCTACATTGACCAAGGTCTTATATGTGGGATTTCCCCCACAGATAGTCTTTGCTTACAGTATCTGCCAATAAATGCTTAAAAAGCTAAGAACAACATCTATTAACAACAGACCTTTGATCTTAACCAAAAAGGTCAGGTACAAAAGTGTCACGGACAAACCAACCACCCGACCGACCGACCGACCGACGGAATGACTTATAGAGCCGCTTGCACGCGACTAAAAATATTAAAAGTATAACACCTTAGCTTAAAAAGCCATAAAATAATTCGAACAGTTGAATTAATTGCTGTCTAATAATCATTAATCAGATGTAATCCATATCTGATACATGAACATTTAAAATAAACAGCTGTTCCAGTGTTACATCATTGAATTAAGTTTTCCATAGTTTTACAGTAATACAATTTACAGACGATTTAAGTCATATTGAATGTAGGTATATCAAACTTTTTACCGCCGTTTATTCTCAATGACATGAAGGAACCATCTTATTGCACCCTTTAAATAAAGCATTCCTGTTTTATTAATAATTAATTCATAACTTTGTTAAAATGAATGTATGTGATAATTAGGACCGTGACAGCAGATTATCTTTCCATTGCTTTGACTCTCGAGTATATATCAATTATTTTTTATGTTTTTATATAGACTGATGTGGTTCTCGATTGATTAACGGAGTTTAGCTGTGTCGGTTATATACTCCAGAGTCAAAATATTAGAAATAATATGCTGTTGTCACAGCCTTGTGATAATCATAAAAGGAGGGTGAGAATTTGTGTGAACGTGTTTACATACCGTCTTCATTTTATCATTGCTGTTCCTAGTTGGCTACTTCGCACTAATGTTATTATCTTAAGTGTTATTTTTTCAATGTGTCGGTCAATGTTACTTCCCAGGTTTATCTTGTCAAAGTGAGGAATGGTTCTGTTGGATGGCATTTAGAAAGAAACTATTGACTTACTTCACAAGGGAAGCATGCTTGCGTTCATTCAACTATTACTGCATATCCCTCCTAAATAATTTGTTGACAAATTTCCTGTCGCCCAAACTAATAATTGAACTTTAACTCTTTAGGGGAATATCACTTGCAAAATAAGAATCTAAGTAATAACAAAAACCAATCCTCATATCAAAGATGCAGATACATATTTATTGTTGCTTTTATTTTTATTAACTATAATTATAATCTCCTACTTCTATTATATATTATTATTATTATTATTATTATTATTATTATTGTTATTATTATTATTGTTATTATTATTATTATTATTATTAGTATTATTATTATTGGTTCACAAAAAGCTTACACATAGGTCATCAAAGATCTCCATGGATACAGCCTGTGGTGTTCCCTCGAAGCTGAGTAACACCATGTCTCCCCAGATTTGACTACCCTCCACCTCTCTCGATAACATTTGCAAATAAATTTGCATTATCGCAAGAGCTAATTTCCATTTATGTCTCGTCGGCAGCGGTCATTGGTCTTTATTGGGCTTTGATGACAAGAGTGGAGTGTCTGGTAAGTGTCCACATCTTGGTACTTCCTTCGTCCTTTACTATTTGGCTTATTGGTCTCACTCTTCTGGGGGGGGCAGTGATGCGCTAATAGGGAACGGTGAGGATTACAGAACTTAAAGATATGCAGCGTCAATTTTTCTTGTTCCATATAGCGTTTTATGTTTTGTCTCTGTAGAAGTTTGTCTGGTCTGTGCATGTGGTTCGTGTGCGGTAGTCTCCACATTCAAGCTATTCACTTTTTCAGCTGTTTTCATTATTATTGCTCGTTGTATTTTTCCCAGTCATTCCTCTGATTCAAACTTTTCCCATTCTTTTTTCAAAGTTTTTTTTGGGATTGTTCTTAGGGATACTACTATTATGGGTATTACTTTGATTTTATTCATCCTCCATATCCCTTTCACCTCTCTGGCTAGCTCTGTGTATTTTCTCCATCTCCTTTTCTTTGATATCCCCCTGTGGTCGGCCGTTATTATTATTATTATTATTATTATTATTATTATTATTATTATTATTATTATTATCATCGTCATCGTCATCATCATGATCATTATCATTATTATTTTTATTATTATTATTATTATTATTATTATTATTATTATTTATTTATTTATTTATTTATTTATTCGTCAGGACACAGGGTATCACTGCAGATTTTACCGTTAAGAATGATATTTATGCGTTAATTTCTAAAATTACCGAGCACGTTCTAAAACATATCCATAAGTCTAGAAGACTATCGCGTTCAAGACAGAGAAATACAGCTTACATATTTTTAGTTACGATTTCTACTTCTCATTGTTGTATAATCTTACTAAAACTGTTACTATTATAGCTATTATTGTTATAATAATAAAATGTAATAATTATTATCCATATTGATTAAAAGCTACGTAAGCAGTCGAATCGCATGTGTGTCGACGCGTAAGCCTGCGTGGTGAACGATTATTTTTTTATTATTCATATTTATTTTATTAAAAGGCGGCTTTAATTCTTACGGTTCCGACGTAAGAATAAACACACTCCCTTAGTCTTGAACGGTCTTTCTGCCAGGAGATATCTCCAGTAAACAATGGTTTAAGGGATATTAACATTACTCATTTGTAAATATTTTTTTTTTTTTTTCTTTATTGAGGGAGGGAAGTTTTCATGAATATTTTTGTGGCCATTACGCACAATTTTACACATAAACTAACATGTTTTAGCATTTGTTGTTTTCGATAGGAGCTCACGCCAGAAAATCACAATTTACTTAGGCTGTTTAAATAATTATTATAATCAATTATCACCGATATCACTGATAATAATCGTTTTAATTTATTATTTATGCCCTATTATCTTCTATTATTCACTATGTTTATCACTATGATAAGTATTAATCAGATCAAAAAATTGATGATTTTAATTAAATACATTTTGAGGTTATTATTATTATTATTATTATTATTATTATTATTATTATTATATCACTTATATGTTTTCACATATAATAAATTACGAAAGATGTGGAGTGGAAAAAGACAGGAAAAAAACTGTATTTTTCTCTCTTACTTTCCCTCTCTGTCATGGTCTAACTAAGTCTGTCGACCTGTTCCACAAATCCCCAAAACCTCAACATGAAATATCTAAAAAAAAACAAAAAAAAACACGAATAAACCTAAGGCCACCATCCTCTAACGTATACCCCTTGTACCATGCCTACTTCTCCAACATCAGGGGTCTACGTTCCAATCTCCCAGAGGTTGAACCCCAATTACAGGAGATGAAACCGGACATAATTTCTCAAAGTGAAACTGGCATAGAGCCGACCACTTCCTTAGACGAGTTAATTATTAAAGAATACTCTAACTAAACATATAAATCTGATCCCCAAGGTCGCCATGGGCATGGAATATGCGACTACATTAAAGGTGATTTTCCATGTAGTAAGAACATCTCCAGAGAAGACTCTAATTTACCTTATATGTGCTTCCGGGTTGCACTTGCTTTCAGCACCGCATTTATATTTGCCCTCTATCGTCTCCACAACAGCGGGGTTACTATTTTTCAGAGTATATCTTAGAAAATTGACCACATCCTGTCTGCTCATCCTTCGACTAACATTCCCATTTGAGGTGGCTTCAATGTCTATAATGTGGAATGGATAGCTCACTCAAATAAGACAGATTATGAGGGGAGGTTCTGTCATGATTTTGCCATTGCCTATGACCTCACTCAGATTGGTCACTAACCCAACCGTGTGCCTCATATTACTGCTCAGTAAGCAATCCTTCTAGACCCTTTTCTCACAACACTCACTGAGTTCATGTTCCGCTCTGTGTCCTCTCAGACCCTCCGACCACACCGTTCTATCAGTAATGAAATGTAATATGTCTTCAGACGTACCTCTCCACCGTACTGTATATCGTTACTCTATGGTTGACTGGAATAGCTCATGTGCATTCATATCTGATCTACCTCTGCATTCCATATTTAAAATGGATGTGTCCTCTGTAGTATCAGACCTGAAGGAATGGTTAATTGTAGACATCGACCGATTCAGACTATCCAAAAAAACTCCAGCAAATACTAACAGCCAGAATGTGCTGCTGCCACCGCGCAAAGAAATCACTTTTTCCATAGCTACCAACGAATTAGATGTACTGAGAATAAAGCTGCTTTTAGGATTGCCGGCGACCACTGCAAAAGAGTAAAAAAATGCAAGCGAGCTATGTGCCTAGTCCGTTAATCCGAAATAGCTGAGCAGCGGCTTGTTTCCCACCAGTTTTGGCAAATAGCGAACAGGATCCTGAACAGAGCGTGCGTTTTATCCCAAAAATCATTAATGGACCTGAGGTCCTCTCGTCAGCATCACAAGGTTTGCAGCTAATTCTACCATATGATACGAAGGCAATCAACTCCCAATATTCTCTCCTATGGCAACACATCAAAGGTCGTAAATGACAAAGTTATCTCTGATTCTCTCCCCTCTGAGCTTGATCGCGTGGCACAGTGCGGGAAAAGGTGGCTGGTTTCATTTAATGCATCTAAAACCAAGCTTCTATCTTTACATCATCCAAGATCTGATCCCAATCTGGCATCAATTGAAATATCTGACTCTCGGCTTCGGAAGGGTTCATGTTTTGACAAGCTTCAGGGTTTGTCATTTACTCCTGATCTGAAGTAGAACACGTACAAGAAATCTGTTGCCAAGGTCGCTAGGAAAAAGTCGCCCCAGAAGATATCTCACTACTGACGCAATTCTCTATCTATATAAAAGCCAAGTACGTGCGAGGATGGAGTACTGCTGTCACATCTGGGCAGGAGCTCCTAAAAACAGCCTATCCTGCCTTGACAGAGTACAAAATAGATTCGTGGCTGAGTGAGGGATGCCCTTTTCTCTTCCCTACAACCTCTCTTCCACAGAAGAAACGTTGCGAGCCTGTATTTGTTGGATCGTTATTTCCATGGCACGTGCTCATCTGAACTCCAATCTCCGGTCCCCTCTCGCCAATTTTTCACGATAAACACGCGTCTAGCTTAAACCACTATCAATAATTTCCCCAACTATTTATCGGTGCCTAAATAAAAATGTAGATTCCATGAGCAAGGCTTCTTTCTTAGAAGTGCACGCTCAGTTCGGTTTGCCTGACTACAACTTGGATGTCTTCAATTATAACATAAGCAAATTCCTGATAAACCGCCCCTTAAGACAGTTTATCAAAACTCCAATAATAACGATTACAACGTTACCATCCCATTGATTACTGTACACGCAATAACACTTATCCTGGACAAGCTTGCGGGCCTTGATAAGTTGTGAACTCACTGTAAAAAAAGTGGAGGGAGGTAGGAGAAGGGAGGTGAGCGAAGTCAAGGGGACAAGGAAGAATGTTTTAAAATCGCCATCATTTAATCATGTTTTCCTTTATTTTTTTATTTTTTTAAAATTTTCTTCCCTATACTAATTCTCTTTACAAATGTATGTATTGATTCTGCTGGGGTCTTGTTATTACGTAAGACAACACCACGAGAAATTTATTTTCTGACTAGGAAAAATTCGAGTTAATTCAAATGCATATTTATAACGGGGCAATTGAGATAAAATTCAATCTCTTTTTTCACACAGATATCCAAAACTTGTTCACTCGACACACTTCTCATAATTGACAACAAAAGAATGTTAATGATTAAGACGTTTAGGATGTTGGCTCCTATTACACACATAGATATATATTCCTTGGCAGTCATTTATTATCTTTATATCAAGTTTCTTGGGGCGCCTTCCTATTCTTATATTTCAATAGGGACCATAACCGCATACCTATTTAGTCTTCTGTGTATTAACCTAAACTAAGTCCTTATTCCTATTTAAAAATATGTGACAGAACATCTTGATACTAATTTCCAATGATGCTGAAGATCTGAGATATTTTAATTAAAAACTTAGCTGCCGTATAAGCTGTATCGCCTGAAGAGGTCTTTTGTTACTAGTAACTAACTGAAAAATACATGCCCAAGAATGTATAGCGACATATTATTGCGTATGTAAAAACAAATAGGAAGTATATATATATATATATATATATATATATATATATATATATATATATATATATATAGTAATTTATCAAATATATATGGCGATTAAGCTACACTGAATATTCGGCGTTTCATCCACTCTAGGATTCGTCAGGCTTATGCGCGAATTCTGTGGTGGTTTATCGTTTTTATATGGTCCTCTTCTATTGAGGATATAGTTAGCAAATCAGCTTTCTTGTATCCACCGCACCCCTTCCTATCAGCCAATGGGCATGCATTTTACTGGTAAAAGGATCTGTTTTAAAACTAGGTTAGTGTGTTTTTTGTTTTTTGTTAGTTTATATTAATATATATATAAATATATATATATATATATATGTACATACATATATGCACATATATATGCACACATATATATATACATATACATACTATATGTGTGATCGTTTATGTATATTCATGTTTATTTAATTTATTAATTTGTTTATTTTCTATTGTTTTTGTTAGTTTTAAAACTATTTTGTATCGCTATCCTAGGGGAAAATTTATTTTGAGAACACAGTTATTTGCTATTCCTCTTCTACAGTTTAATAGATGTTGGGGCTCTTTAAAGTACACGATAGCAAATTTTTCATGAAGGCATAATCTACATGAGTCGTCTAGATGCCTACACGTGGTAGTTTGTCTTATTATTTTCCATTCGACTACCGACGAATGTCCGCTTTCTTTGAGTTCCCAGCATTTATTCGCTAGTGTTGTTTTTATACGGTGATTTTATTGCTGAATGTACTTTTGTGGTCATAGTATCGGGGTTTGAAATCTAAGGAAGTCATGCCTACATAATATTTCTTGTTATTCGGGTGTTCTTTCGCAAATACAGTTGCCTGATAAATTACAGTTTTAGTTAGACATTTATTAAAAATAACAAATAATTAAAGTAAATAAACATGAATATACATAAACGATCACACATGTGTGTATGCATATATATATATATATGTGCATATATGTAAGTACACACACACATATATATATATATATATATATATATATATATATATATATATATATATATATATGTATATAAACTAACAACAAAACAAAAAAGACACTAACTTGTTTTAAAACAGATCCTTTGTCCGGTAAAATGCATGCCCATTGGCTGATAGGAAGGGGCGCGGGTGATACAAGAAAGCTGATTGGTTAACTAAATCCTCAATAGAAGAGGACCATATAAAAACGATAAACAATCACAGAATTCGCGTATAAGCCTGAGGAATCCTAGAGTAGATGAAACGCCGAATATTCATTGTAGCTTAATCGCCATATATATTTTATAAATTACTAACTAGCTCTACCTACGTATTGAGCACTTTTGAAGTAAATACTTAAAGTTTACGCATAAACCTATACTTTCGTATATTAATTTTATGTGAGTAAATTAAGTAGTCATATATATATATACATATATATATATATATATGCTTTCTACTTTAAATATATATGTATGTATATAATCGTATATATATACACACACACATATATATATATATATATATATTTATATATATATATATATATATATATATATATATATATATATAACAACTACTGTACGCATTTATGCATATTTATTCCGTCCATTCTCTTTTTCTTACGTACATTCCAAAACTTCCTTTCCTGGCCACGTTCCTTTATTCTAATTTGCTTACTCTATCTTTCTTAAGATATCTTTCTCTATCTATGCCCGTTGCTCGCAGCTGCCTTTTCGAATCTACTGTGAGTGTACCATTTTTTCTATCCTTTTCTCTTACAATTTCCATTAAATCCTTGATCACCCCAACTCTCACTGTATCTCCCTATACCTCTGCAATGTGACTCGCTCTTCTTGCGACCTCGTCTACTGAGTGTCTTTCGCTTTCCTTCTCTCTCTCTCTCTCTCTCTCTCTCTCTCTCTCTCAATATATATACAAGTTAGACAAGCATTTCATCCAATCCATGAAAATTGTTAAACAAAGTGTTTTTACTATAGGCTTTAGAAATGGAGGTACAAGATTCAATTACAAAGTGCACTTTTTTTAAATTTTACAATGTAATGGACAAAAAATTAGATTTAAATTGAATCACACTATTACCCTGGATTTCTTTTATTTAACGTACATAGTGTTAGACATAAAAAATCATTGAAAATGTTATATCTATATCATTAATTCCTAGATGAAAGATAACGTCTTTAAATTGAAACAAAATGTGCATTGCATAAAATACATCCAAGGTTATTTTTTATTCAATTTAAAGTAAATGTTTATACCTAACTTTGTAAAATTTATGAACGTGATCTTTGGAGATAAATAAATTTACTAATTGCATCCTGTACATTTATTTTTAAAGCCGATAGTAAAAATATTTTGTTTAACACTTTTCCTGCCTTGGATGAAATGATTTTCTAACTTGTATCTTTTATTTTAAGATTATATTTTAAAACTCTTTTTCTCTCTATTTCAGTTTGTATTTCCCCTCAGACCACAGCTCATTTTTGCAACCCGTTCTTTGTATTTATACAGGTCTGAATATTTCACTTTCTCCTCACACCATAACTCATTTTCACAATCCCTCCTTTGTATAATTACTGGTTGGAATATTCTCTCTGTTCCAGTTTGTATTTCTCCTCACACGACAACTCATGTTTGCAACTCTTTCTTTGTAATACAGGTCTGAATAACGAGAAACTCTTAATTAAAAAAAAACTTTAAAATAACATTTTTAGATTAATTTTTTAAAACTTCTTTCAGAATAAAAACTCTTTAAAATATAATAAGGAACCTATTTCATATAGGTTTCATTAACAAATATTCAGTATATAATGAGAAAAATAGAGATGAAAATTTCAAAAGGACTGTATAACTGGTTACGGTCAATAGCAGTCCTCGCCACCGGAAGTAGTTATTCTATTATTATTATTATTAATATTATTATTATTATTATTATTATTATTATTATTATTTAAAACATTTTGTGTCCTGCTCTTTTGCGCGTTGACTAATATGCATATATATATATATATATATATATATATATATATATATATGAACAAATGATTAATAAAACATGTTAAAAGACATCTTGAAAAAGAGTTGAAAACATATTAAATTTAAAAAAAAAGAAAGCACAAGATAAGTGGATTGTCCTTAATCCGCGGAGTTTCTCATCAGAGGGCAGGAATTAGCAAAATGCAGGATAGGATTTTGCATATAAAAGTATTTAATGAAACAACAAGTAAGTCACAGATCTTATTTGGTTAATAAAAGGGTGAGGTAAGGGGAATAGGAGGTAAAAGAAAAATGATAAAAAAGATTTTACATGAATGGATAGTCCGGTGAAGAATATAAGCTCTATGTCCTTTTCGGTTTTATTGAGTTTTACATCTGGTTGAGATTACTTTACTTGTAAATATTAACTCTTTAATATATATATAATATAGTTTAAGTTTACCATTTTGATTACCTTGGTAAACTTGTTTTAATTTTTATTATATATATATATATATATATATATATATATATATATATATATATATATATATACATATATATATATACGTTTTATTTTTAATTACCGTATTTTTCTGTTATGTTACATTATTGTTTCGGCTCCATGACCGTTATTTTGGCCGTAATGTGGCTTCCTCAGACTTTTGCAGAAATGTCCGTTTATGGTGGAAATGACAGCGTGAATGGTGTCAGGGGAGGAGTGCGAGAGAAAAGCGGAAAAAGAGGAAGGAAACAAGGGGGTGCTTAGTATGTCGGTAATGTTTTAGGTTTTGAGTTTAAGGACATTAGGTGGTTGTAGGGGGCCTGGGAAGTTTATCTCTGGTGTGGCTGAGGGCATAGGAATACATTGAGAGGGGGGAGATGTGGGGGGTAGGAGGAGGGGGTACTTTAAATTTCGAGTCCGAAGTTTTAGGTTGTTGGCGTCTCGTATGTGAGAATATTTCTCGATAAGTATGTCTTGACCTGTTGGGTGTTCCCTTAGGTTCGGAACCTAAGCGAACAGCCAACAGGTCAAGAAAATCTGAGGAAGTTACATGACGACCAAAAAACGGCCGTGTAGCCGAAACAATAATGTAACTTAACAGAAAAATACGGTAATAAAAAATAAAACGCATATTTTTTCTACAACACTATTGAGCACTTTCTTCAGTTTTTCTAATGACCATGTTTACTATATATATATATATATGTATATATATATCAATATATATATATATATATATATCAATATATATATATATATATATATATATATATCTATATCTATATATATATATATATATATATATATATAAAGAATTTTGACTTAATATAATAAAAGCCAGTGTTTCTTAAATTACCAATACATTTTTGATGGATAAAAAAAAACTATATCTTACACGTTATTTCAGGGAAAAGCAACAGTATCAACAAAACACATTTTAGCGATAGATGTTTTGAGTGCAAGCCGCTTACTTTTATATCTGTCGGTGGCCTGTGTTCCAGCTGAGAATTTTAGACACGTTTTCTTTTTCTCCCATTCTCGAAACCTTTCAAAAAGCGTAAAAAAATAAAGAATGAAAGGAGAGCAAAGTGCCTTTCCTGCTGTGATTAACAAGAATCTTATCTGCAACGATTAAATATATCGTACCATAAGTTGTTTTTGTATCAGGGACAAGTGAATATGCGAAATGCTTCACAAATAGAAACTCGTAGATTAAACAGACGTGCATATATATATATATATATATATATATATATAAAGTTATATTATTTACTTTGTTTAAATATACATACGGACTTACGAATACGTATAAATAATTGGACGTTTGACACTGAATATATATTGATATTCAGTAATATGAAAAACGAAACATCTTAGGCAATCGAAAACAACATAACGCTACTATTACTGCAGCCACTGTAACGATTTCTACAACTAATAAAATAACTAAAATTTCTGATAAGAAATACCACTTATTTATCAACGTCTGCACTAAGCGACACCCAGAAAAAAACTGCAATAAAACATTGCATAATTCAACAAAAAATATACATCACTGGCTCTTATGTATTGGAATTAAAGGAAGGGACCACCATGTGGTAAACTACCGAAAAAGTGCGGAAATACTCTAATTCCGTTGAGACATTAGAAATCCAATTTTGCATAAATCCACATAGTGGTTTCATAGATAGTATAATGTTTAACGATAGTTTCTATTGCGTAAAACGAACAGTAATGTTTGAAACTCTGGGTAAATTGTTTTCCCTTTATCTGCACATGGAGCTCTCCCCGTCCTCCCTACGGTGCTAGTGATCAATTAATGCAAATAGGTCATATGTGTGAGTAAATTGCAGGACAGTTGGCTAGACTCTACCATCGAGTAAAATCGAAACTGATAGTTAGCATAAGGTGTGTATATTAATTAATCATCATCATACATTTCTACTGAAGCTGTTTTGATAAACTGAATGTTTCGCCGTGATGTGGAAGAAATAACGTCGGATATTTTGTATATAGAGAATTTAAAATCAACGTCAGCCCATGATTATAATTTAAGTTCCTTGTAGAACCTTTTGCAGAGAAAAGAGATCACTAGTCTCTCTCCCTCTCTCTCTCTCTCTTATCTACCTCCCACTAGTATAGAACTATTCTTTATTTCTATGTATGCTTTCCCTAAGGTAGTATATAAACGCTTATATCTTCTCTGCAAGGGTTTGTTCTATTTGAAACGGGGTTTCAACTGACACCTTTCCTGCAATATGTTTGTCTTAAAAGTCCTTGTCAAGAAATTCCTGTCATAAAATGTTTTCACTATATTAAAACTAGATCCATTCCACCATTCGTTCTCATTTTATCAGAAAAGTTATTTATTTGATAACTGGTTGCTATTTCATTTCATTTATATTTATCCTCTGAATGCGTTTTAACCTTCATAAAATACCAGCATAATCTACAAGCATGACTTCATCTGAGGAAAAATATGTGTACATAAATGTATTCCAATACTTATCCATCAACATCCTGGAAAATATTGTATTAATTATAAGTATGAAAATTCGTGGTAACATTGTATGAAAAAAAAATAATTCGTAAGATTGCTGAGAAGTTAATAGTTATTCCTGCCTGAAATATTTAGGATTAAAATGAATTTTCCCATATGAATTTTTCTGTTATATCATATGCTTTAACCCAGACCAAGGATTACCAATACTAACTGATAGTTAAGAATGCATTAACATAAGATAGACATAATTTATTGTTTATACTAACTTGTCTTACTCAAGGAGTCTTTCATAGAAACGCCAATAAGCATTGCCACATGAAAGTGGTGTTGACAAAACATTTTCCATCATTCAAATAACAAATGAAAATTAGATTTACCGTTATGTTGATAATGATAGCAGAGCAGCACATCTACTAACCGTCTGCGTTGTCCTTTTCTATGTATAATGCTTCTATTATAAATGTATTTTATGCTTCTAATTCCATATTCCTGTGTTAATAGTGGTCCATATCCTATTTTGTCGTCATACAACTACATTAAGCTATCGTATATGATTCGTTATTTCTTACGAATTTATATATTAACAACTGCCAATTGTGTTATCTGTATATAACCATGATAATGCATGATATACAATAGAACTGGATTCGTACATGATACCAATGTACTCATAGGCAATATTATTTTCAACTTGATCATGTTTTTGATCTGGAAGGTCATAGCAAATGTGTTATTACGGACAAGATAAATACGCCGTGCTAATCACCGCCTATAGAATTTAGCGGTTGATCACGAACCCCTGTGCGTGAAATAAGATGATTAATAGAGAATGCTGAATTTGTAAATATTGACAAATATTTTTTTTTCGACAATCGTGTACGTAGTAATATTATCAGGTTGGCAATAAGTTTTTTTTTCAGTTTTCAACTTTTAAATTCAGATGTATTTTCAGCTCAAATAAAAATATATTGATTTAAATAAGCAACATCAGAATGAACACACATTTAACAACGTATCACACGTGTATATGACAGTAATGTACAAATCTTGAGATGAAGTCGCAAAAGGCATTACTGCTATTGTATAAGCTTTTGAAGATTTTCTTAAGCAAAAAGTTATCGAGATAATTGGCAAGTGGTAGTCGGAAGGTGAGAGCTCTGTAAAGTATTGAAAATGATGCAAAATTTCGTAGCCTAAGTTGTTCACCTTGTACATAGTCGCTTTAGAAACGTGCGGCCGGGCATCGGTTTCTCTTTTCAATTGACTAATGCTTGGAGTTGTTATTCTAGTTTCTAATGAATTTCATCCATTAATTTAAAGTTGTTCTCTGCCACAATGGTTTCGCTTGCATTTAAAACATTGTAAAACATGAGAATGGTCGCAACCAAACAGTCAGCAAAACCTTTTTCTGGTGCACCTCTGGATTCGGGAATTGTCGTGAATCTTCGTCGGTGTAAATAACTGAACTGAGCGCAGGCTATTGTCGTAAAGAACTCAATTTTGATCGCAAGTGGCAACTCGGTCGAAAAAGGGGTAGTTATTATGGTGATAATCGAGGAGAGATAACACTTCATAACGGCGTTTATTTTGGTCGCCATTCAATTCAATTCAAAATGCTATACGGTCGGCAATAGATAATATTACTAGAAAGATGAAAAATAATTTGCAGCTTATTGCAGGAGATAGGAAGGCTTTTAATATCGACGGCGGTAACTGGTCTGACGAAAAGACCAGATTGCTGCTGCGAAAACTTGAAAAGGCTGAACATGACAAATTCGTGGATTACATCTTGCCACGGAAATCTGCGGATTTATTATTCAATGAGACGGTAAATCTGTTAACTGAACTGTTGTCCCCGAAAACCTATTTTTCATAAGCGATGAAGATGTTCGGATATAACCGAAGACGATAATGACGATTTGCCACGCACGCAGCAGTAATGAACAAGCATTGTAGTTTACGGGGTCTAAATTAACAGCATACACTTAAATGCCTTGTTTTTGCACAAGGTTAAACCTTGGGGGAAAACACGGATATCAGGCGCAGAGTTCTTTCGAAGTTAGAAAACGAACCCAACTTAACACTTCAAAAATTGACTGAGGATTGTCAAAGTTGAAATAATAAAAAAGATGCAAGAAATATCGAAGCAGGTATCGAAAATATAAAAATATACGAAGAAAACCCGTCGAGACGGCGCACAGATAAATACTCCCAAATGTCAGAAAAATCCAAAGCGCCGAGCCCTTGCTTCAGATGTGGTCGAAAACACTGGGTAAATCATTGCCCATTTTAAACAAAAAGATGCCTTATATGCAATATAATCGGACATAAAAGGGCTCACTTCAGGACAAATCAGAACAAAAGCCGTGTACGTCAAATAATTAGAGACGTCCTAGATGAAAACCTACGCAAATACGTAACGGTCAACATTCTCGGCAATGATATACAATTTCAATTCGACAGTGGGTCGGATCTTTCAACTATAAATTTCAAAACCTGGAAGAAATTACGAAAATCGATTAGGCTAAGAGCTAACAGAACGGCGACGGCCGTCAATGGTACAAAATTTATTTTGAGGGTGAATTAATCACCAACGTAACCTTGCTGCGAAAAACGAAAAAAATACAAATGTAGGTCTTAGAAAATAGTGAGCCTGTTAAGTTCCGAACGCATGGGTGAATTTCATTTGTGGGGTCTTCCTATATCCACATTTTGCAAAAAAAAAAAAAAAAAAAAAAAATAGAAACCCATCCAGCTGAAACTGAGATACTTATAATCAGTTTGAAAAAAATAATTCCCAAATGTATTTTCTCCTGGCCTTGGGAGATGCACAAAAATGGCCGCTGATTTTAAGCTAAAACCGGGCACACAACCGGGGTTGCAAAAAAACAAAAATACGTAATGTACTTTGCGCATCTCTGAACAAGATAAATATGAAACTGGATAGATTAGAACACATCGGTATACTGGCTAAATATGAATATAGTGAGTGGGATGTTCTAGCAGTCTAAACAAAAAAAGATTCGGAGAAATCCGCGTTTGCGCTGACTTCTCGACAGGACTCAACGGGTCGTTAGACTTTCACTATCAATTACCCTGCCCGGAGGAAGTGTTCATGAAATTAAATTGTGGTATGTTTTTGTCTAAGATCAACCTGAGCGACGCTTACTTACAAATTCCTGTAAACGACGAAAGCGCTCACCTCCTCTGTATTAATATCCTTCGAGGTTTGTACAGATACGAAAGGCTCGCATTTGGGGTCAAGGTAACACACGCGATATTTCATGGATACAATGCTATTCGACCTGGACAATGCTATTGCATATTTAGACGGCATAATTATAACGAGCAAAAGCAGGAAGGAACACGCAAACCCTATCAGACAAGTATTTAGTCAAATACAAAATTATGCATTTAAGATCAAAGAAGAAAAGTGAATTATTTAAAAAAAAATAAAGTACCTAGGACATATCATTGATAAAGATGGTAGACGCCCAGATCCGGACAAGGCGACAGATATTAGACGAATACCGGCTCCAGAAAAGAGAAAAATATGTTCAATCTCAGCAGAAAACAAAGTGTTATTTTTATAAAATGAAAATGGCAAACTAATGCCAGGAATGTTCGAGACTTGGGCAAAAAATACCCATGTAGAAAATATTTACCGAAAAGACTGACGATAATTCATGCATGATAAAAAAAATAACTGTAAAGTTTGCATGTACAGTGATTGGAAATAAAATTGATATTACTGTGCAAATATTTTTGGCAGGAAGAGTTAAAGGGGATTATTAAAACGTTTAGGGCGTATGTTATAAAAATCTTAAAATCTATTTAGTTTGAACTGGATCAATTACTGCCCAAAAGGAAAAGATACTGATAAAACACCGATAGAAAACAGGTTGGGAGGGGGTGCTGTGGGTGAACCACCCTCCAAATCGACTAATTCATCGTCCATACAAACTTTACGCATGCCGATCCCAGGCGTGGGATCTAATTCCAGAGCGACGCTCTCATGCCTGATTAATTACCAACACATTTCGTTTGTAACCTTTCCGTTTTTAATGTAATACATGTTTAAACTGTCTCCATTGTTCTATTCTTTGTGGCTACTTGCGAGCCATAACACTTATTTTAATTTGTGGTGTATTAATGATATTAATGATAGCATGACATTAGTGATATATTAATGAGATTATAACATTAGTGATATATTAAAAACTATATAACACAACAAATAACAATTAATATTACTACTACTATTATTAATAATACTACCGCCATATCGAAATTTAAATAATAAAATATATCAACTAACATTACGTGGAACTAATGCAACTGAAGCAAAAATTAAATTAAATATACACCTCTCTCAAGGGAATTGAATCATACTTCATTGACACGCCTAAAGATAGTCGGTAAGGTCAAAGATAAGTAAAAATCCGAGAAGGAAAATCACTAGAAATGTGATCAGATTATCTAGAAATTGAAAAAGTTTGTTGCCACGCATTTTCCACTGACGTTTACACATCGTTAGCAGTTGTTTGGATAATGCAAATCCTTTTGCAAATGCTTTTGAAAGAGGTAGACAGTCTTGAAAATTTATTGATACTGGTTTCACTTAGACTCTAAGAAAACAAAATCGGTTGTTAGTGAGTTATATATGAAGATGATCCGCGTGATAACGCTAAGGGTGTGCAGATAATAATAACGATAATATAAATGATGATGGACTCTCCCGTTGATTTCGACACATGAGCTTCATCCACAACTACGTTGCTCGGAAATTTACACAGAATACTTGTTTAAAGTGGTGAAGGCTTTGTGTAGAACAAACCTCACTTTTTCGTATTACTGCTAACCTTTGTCGGAGCAGATGCCTACCACAGGACACAAAATATAATAGACTGCAAGGGGTTTTTTCTTATCAGTCTTCTCCTATATGCACGTTTTAATGAATACTACGCGTGAATCCCTCCCAGCAAATTAATTTGCCCCCCAGACAACAAAAGTTATACGACTCGCCGCGGTACATACAGCGCCTAGCCTTCGAAAATGATTACCCATCTGGTACTGGCCAAGCTAAACGTTGCTTAACCTCGGATCTAGCGAGAACCGGTGTATCAACATGATTGTGCTGTATATAATATAAATAAATATAAGATTAAACCGAATAATTAAAACAACAATAATTATAAGAACACTAACGTTAAAATAAACAAAAATAATCAAAAGATATACGACACAAAAAATAAGCAGTAGATAAAAAGAAAAGGGAGGGAAAGAATAAGAAAAGTAGCAGAAGAAAAATAAAGAGGAAGATTTATTGAGGACAATTAGATGTCTGGAAAGAGCAATAGAAGTGCAGCCAAATATATACATATCGTTTCATTATTTGCGACTACCCACATAAAAAACAAAGGAAACTTAAACATTCTATTTCTAAATAAAAAAGCGTATAAAAAGTTGTATCCGGTTAATCAAATAATAAAAATAAAAATTAATATAAAAATTCATGATCAAATAAAACAATCATATTGTAGAGGCATTTAAGTTATATGGATATTTCGCGTCGGTTTGTAATATTATATACGACATTACTTGTTTATTGAGTAAATTTTATTCCCCTTGAAATGGATCGTTTACTGCATATTTATGTTAAGTTATTGACAAATTAGGCATATTAAATTGTTTGTTTGGCAGAGTGCTATTAATATTATAATCATTTCGGTCTCATGAACTTCTGAATGGAAGCAAGAATGTAAAATACTCAACTCTCCATGTATCTAAAATATGTCATTAGATTTTGATTTTCAGTTAAGCTGTTAGATGTTCGGTTGCAAAAATCACTGGTTTAAAGTCATAAAAGATTCAAATTTGAAATATGCGCCTAGATCGTAGTGGTTACATGATTCCATACTTAGCTATAAGTTGATTGAATAGCGGAAATAGCATAGAATAAGGATATTACCGCATTGCCATCGTTTATAATCTACTATAAATTGAAATTAATGTTAAATCATTCGATCTGCTCTACAAAGTGTTCGTGGACCCAACGAAAACATTTGAATGCCGACTACTAGTAATGCAGCATAATCAGTAACAGTAATTAAGCAGACTGTTTGCCAAATAATAAAAAAAATCCAATTAAAGATGGAATCGTTTGATTTTCAAGAAAGTGAATATTCTTATGCAACCTAACATTCTAAGTGCATCCGATAAGTTATTTGTTCACCGCACAAACAGAGGGTTGCGACGAATACAGTCAACATTATGTGTTTTTCATAATACAGGGACGTGATCGAAATGAATGTTACTGTCACAATTGTACCATTTGCAATATTGATTCAATTCACTTATACAACTAATTTTATAAAATAAACAGTAGGTCCTCTACGATGGAATCTACAGTGCATCGTTGAGAATGTCCTTGCGGGAAGGCGTGTGAAGTTTAATCCTGGCGCACCACGATTAGTCCTCGACTAGAGGAGTTCATTTAACGATTGAAGATTGGTCGTTTTCATCAATTTCGATTATAATGAAAGTTTGGAAATCAAGCATTCGTAGATCCCTATTCAATCCCGCGCAACGTCGTGTGTACCTGCTAGTAAAATCTAATAACACGTTAGCAAAATGATATTTCTTTAAGCCAAACGGCGAAAATTGTGAATTAAGCAAGTTAGCATTTCATCAAATGATATGCGAGGAAGCAAATGTTGGTTCATTTAATTATGACTAATGAAACGCTTAAACTCGTTAAGTTACGCCGAGCGAAAATTTGCGCAAGGGAAACATGATTTGTTTAGGGTATACTTTTTTCGAAGGCGCTCTCTCTCTCTCTCTCTCTCTCTCTCTCTCTTAGCGACTTGGGAGCGTTCACTTAACCAAACTTAATGTCAAGTTCTACCTGCTGTAGGCTGAATGCAAATACCCAGTCAAATAGGTTACCGTTAGGGGAGTATGACATCAAACCATCACTCTTGATTCAAAAGGTAGGGACCAAGAAATAATGCTCTATAATAATTGAGCATTTTAATGAAGTTCTCTTCTGTAAACTTCACATATGAACAGAGAACAACGATATCATATTCCAATAAAAAAAATTACGCAGAAATCGGCACTTATCAAGGTCCAGATTCCACTCGAGGATAAGGGTTAAAGTGTGAAAAGTGGTCAAAAAGAAAATATCATAGCACTCGTCAGAAGTGTAAATTTGGTAAATTGGATTACTTAAGAGAAACGGCTCATCAAACACTTGTTTACATTGGGTTTGAAGACTGCAATATTGTAGTCAGCTGGAGAACAATAAACGGAAGAGAGACCACACGTGTGCAGTTCTTAGAAATAAGATTTGTTCATGAAATCAACGTTTAGGTTTAAGAACAGATGAAAGAAGTTTTGTTATTGAAGAACATTATTTTTTTTACGACTAAGTGACTCTTAGTGTTTTCGTCGGCTATGATTAAATCCAGTGAAATAAATAAGGGAAGATAATTCAAATCGAACTGTCGGGGTCCAAACTTAGCTTTAGGATTAATACGCGTTACAAGAAAAAAAAACGCTAAAATTGTAATTTTTTTATTTTCTCACTTTAAAAGAAAAGCTTCCTTGATTGATTTACGCAATCTTGGACTTTTGGAATTCGTTCTGTAACGAGTACGCAAACTATACGTACCGTTCTATATTTGTTGACATTTAATTGCCGGCACCTGCCAATTTTCAAAAGCACTTCTAAGATAATTGTTCAATATATATATATATATATATATATATATATATATATATATATATATATATATATATATATTAGATTTTAATTCGCATAGTTTCATATATTCGAATATGTAAAAAGATATACCATTTATTTCCTAGTTTATGTTTATTTTAATAGATTATAATTATTGCTATTATATTGTGATATGTCCTGGCTTTTTGATTCGTCCATCTATTCCTTTTTAATAAATATTATCATTAGAAATTTAAAAATATTATAAATTTATTTGTCACACCAATAATTATATACAAACGAAAATATACGTGCAAGTCGAATTTCTGTGCGACAGAAAATAAAAAAAATAAATCGCAGTGAAATAAAAGTTTAAAAATGCATGGCTTAGTAATGTGTTGATAAGTGATATAGAACAAAATCAAGAATTACAAAGAAATTCGAAAATCAAGATATAGCGTGGATTATCTGACATGTATTTTATAGACAAATATGGTTATTGACCAATCGCTGAATTTTTTTTAACTTACTTTTTTAGTCGCCTGATCAGATAATACGCATATAACGGAAAATGAGTCTCCTTACTTATTGTTCATAATTTACATTTTTAATAAGACTTTCCAAAATGTTTCACGAATGGCATAAGTAAAAAAAATCAGATGAAATGGGTTGCTTTCAAATTTGATGTACGTTTTGTTCTAATACGAATCTTTTAAGTTAGCATGCACAACATACACATATACGAACATAGAGATAACTATCTAATGCATATATAAATAATATTCATACTTTTTGCGGACTATTATACTCATCTTCATAGTTGTTTTTCAATCACGTTTCGACCAACCCATCAATGTTTAATCTTCATCAGGTGATTAACCGCGGCGGAGCCCATGGCGCAGTTGATTGAGTTATTGTATCAGTAAGGTTGGCCAAAACCTGGTGATACAACCACAAGTAGAAAGGCACGAAATGCTTAGGATGCAGTTACAACAATTAACATTCCTATACCACCGAGCTGGATCACCTGAAGAAGACCAGAAGATGAGCTGGTCGAAACGGGATGTAACAGCAACTATAAAGATGAGGATAACAATCCGAAAATATAAAGAATACGTATGTTCTAAGCGTCGTTTCAAAAGGATTTTAAAAATAAAAAAAAATAACATATATAAACAGTAATATGATACTACGTTGGAGATTTTTTTTTATATTAGTTTTCCTTACTTCTGCTATTTTTATTTCAATTTTATAAATTTAAAAGACAACATATTATATTCTGAAATTGAAGTAAATTCGGCATTATTATTGTGTTGTGATTTTTTGTATAATTTAAATATGATTCCTATGAAAATATGAAGTCGCTTTAAAAAATAAGTTATTTCCCAAAAACTCTGACTTTGATAAGAACTGACTTATCAGAATAACTCACCTGAAAATTAATAAACTCATGTTTAATTTAACAGATGTGAATGGCTAGATGCTCCAAAAAAATGTATATATATATATTTTCAGTTTTACCGCCCTTTAGTCATAACACACCTGCGATACGACGGGTAAAATATCACTATTACAGACACATTCTTCTTTTACATTCATAAGAGTATAAAGATAGCTTTGCTAACAACCATACAGTCAGAGGATTCTATTCGGTCTATTTAACGCTTAGATATTAAGTTTAAAGAAGGTTCTAATGTAATGTTAATTTTGATTTCAATTGAAGTATTTTCAAAAGAGTTTTGGTTATAATACCTTGACATTGTGTACTATTTATATAAGCGCCGTTCGCTCTATCAAATCGTTTAATTTCAATCGTTTCAATGCCAGTATATCTTTTGTTACGGCCGTTAAATACAATATGGAAAACTATTTAACGTACAGTACAATAGTTGTTGCTTGAGCACCTCTGTAGAAGTTGACAGAATTGGGCTACAAATCTGCCTAATCCGTCATACTTTACAGAAATTCTACATACGAACTACTACTTTTTCAAGCATCTCGACAACTTTCTGCGTGTAGAACGCTTCAAAAGGCTAAGGGATATCCACAACGTCTTCAATAGGGTTGTCTCGCGTTATAACTAGTGTGTCGATTCTGATAGTAATAATTTGGATTAATATATTTTTTTTAAACTGAGACATGGTAATCTGAATTTAAACGTAAAAAAAAGAACGCAATAACATTTTTGTCAAGATGATACTTTGATAACAAGCTTGTCGCATCGTCTGCCACGGTCACTACATGTTCCACTACGACGGAAGACGAATAAAGGCGTGCATTTTCAAGCAAAAGTTGTGTAATCACTAATAACCTAAATTGACATTGCATTATTTTAGTACCAGCGCTTAATTCGGAACGATTTGAATCGGTCGAGAAAAACGGAAAACAAACCGTGCACTCATTATTCCCAAATGACCACACATTTTTTGCATACATATTTTCTTGGTTTTAAGATTGTAGTTCGGGGATATAATATAGTATGTGAGCGTATCACTATATACTCATAGAAAATATATCTTTCCCGATGTAATATTATTTGCTAAGTCCGTCATACACTGAAGAAATTTTAATAAAGAAAGGTTAATTGACAACAAATATTAAGTTAATTCAAAATTCATGGTTTGCATTTAAAATCCCATTCTGTAATGGTATTAAAATATGCTAAATTTGTATTAATTTAAAATAATTTAGAATGTTATTATTGGGCATATGAGGTACACGTTAGTGCATTGTATAATTATTCGAGGTAGAGGGGTTACATATTTAGACTAGCTTACAGTAGTACTTTTTACCTCCAGGCTAACAACTCAGTAAGTAGCTTGTGAACAAAGAATGCTTGATGTAATCCAGAAGATAAATCGTGGTGATCTACTAGAAATTATGAAGAGGAATCTTAAGTCCGATCTGACTACATAAATAAAACTATTTATATTCCAAAAAAATGGCTTACTAACTATTTAGTGCACGATGCATGGTAGCAGATTAACCGTATTTGTATCAAGTAATTGTAGAGGCGATTTACCAACAAACAGTAATTTTATCAATTGCATATTAAAGAGTTCATATGACCATGATTCTCATTTTGGTCCCCGCAAAAGCACGTGCAAGTCAAACTAATAAATGTTTACATTTTACCATTAAAAATTTATCATCGTAGAGAGCTGAATTACAATAAAGGTTTTTTTTATCATACACAGATTAATATAAAAATGCTTTTGCTATTTGGAAAAAAATATACATCTCAATAACTGGTCAATTTGATCTCTTTAAAGACACGGATGGGTGGTTTCAGTGATTGTTTCCGGTAATTATGCAAGACATTAATATGGCTCGGTCAATTATATCGACGGTTCTACTCCTTACTGGAAGCTGATCGAGCAATTTAAAACTGGATAGTGTTGCTGAGATGAACCCACCAGATATTCACGAACATGACGTGTCTCTAATGTATTGCGACCTAAACCTCAGCTTATAATTACAGAACAAATATACTCTGCAAGCGAAACCCATTAATATAGTCCTCGACTGATTTTACAATATCAGCTTACTATTCTTCGTCACCTTCTAACCATTGTCTGATATCTGGCTAGGAATTATTTTATATTTTTTATGGCCAGCAGGGGATTAAGATTTACAGCTACTTGCGATAAATGACTAGATGTGCAGAATCACGGCGGTTGTCCGTACAGATTTATCTTCGCATTTAAATTAGAGGTCCTGTTTGTCAATTCGCATTCAACGCCGTTGATTACTTCGATCTGTCACATTTATATTACTTGTGTGGACTAGTTAAACATATTTGCGTTTGGTAGTTTGTTCACGTGGTAAAGCATATCAGCACATTTTTGTGGTATTTATTGAATAATCCAGTAATTTAGAAAAAAAAGGTATTTATGCATATATCTATATTATATCTATCTATCTATTATATCTGTATCATATTATCTATTTATGAATATATGTATATATATATATATATATATATATTATTTATTTGTGCTATTTCGTGTTATAATTTCTAGAGAGTTTAGCTTTAGAATTTGCAGAACATGCTTGATTTTTTCCAAATGAGATAGGACGGAAAGAAACTATCAATACCTGCTGCATTTTAGGTCAAGAAACCAGTACTTTTTTCAGACTTATAAGGTAAGACTACCAACCTATTTGTCATGTGTATATTCTTTGTAACAACGCCTGTTTGTTTATCCGTATTTAAGCTGAAGTTTCAAATAGTATAATCTAATGTTTAAATCCACAATACGTTATAACCTTTTTGAAGCTTAAATTATGGATACAGATTGTGTTTTTTGTTGGCATAGTTAAGATCAGATAGATTTTTGCCCACAAATACGGAGATATTTACGACGTATTTTAGGTAAGGATTATTGAACCAAATATGCCAAACGTTGTCTGTTTAATGGTATTTCATTGTAAAATTTGAAATAGAATAAATTTGAACATATTACATATGTTTGAATCATGACACCCTAGTGAATTGACGTAACTTATAAGTATCTATACGTGATATTATGTACAGAGATTATTCTGTCGAGCATATATTCATACAATGTTTGTCGTCTTACAAGCTGTAAATAATTTATTCTGACACGTATTGGTTGAATACATATATGCATATTTAGATAGGATTAATTATTTACCTAATTTTATATAATATTGAATTGGATTAGCCATCCATGGAGAAAAATACTGAGTGCTGCTATAGAGCTGAATATAAAATGAGTGTTTCAAGTCTGATGTAAAAAAAAATGATTTTGGTCCGCTTATATATTATAGAAATAAACCATATTCATAATCACGATGTTGTTCGACCGTATATATAATCGTCATTTAATATTATATTAATGTTCATACCTAGCCTTAATAAACAGCGAACTTCAAGGAACAAAGAAAGTATGTAATGCCAAAAATTCTATTTAGCACTGTTTTCGTCCAGATCATTCATTGATTAAGCGTATCTTGGTTTAGATAAAGAATTCTCGTACGTTTGTTTGTCCCACATTCAATCGTTTGAACAGAATTACCCTAGCTTTAAATGATTAACTTGTTCATATTATAAAGATTTTTAAAAGTGCCATATATTGTAAGGATGCTACTTTCTGTGGATTCCGTAAGTATTTGGAGTTTAGGCTATACCGGGAACTTTGTCAGTCACGCTTATTATTCAATATTTTTTAGTATTGTACTTCTGAAAATGTATATGTATTAATTGAATGAACACAAATGTGTTTACATAGGCTAAAATCATCTTTCCAAAAGTGTTTGTTCGTTAGTTGGTATGTCAGATAAAAGTTTAACAAGTTTTTTTTTCAATCTTTTGACGCACATATTGAGTGACCTTTTTTTTTGTTTAGGTGTCTAAATAGATCTTCTAAAAAACTCTCTCATCCTTATAGGATGCTTCTCGGTGTATGCTTATTATTTTATAAATTTTAGTTTTAGACTAAGAGGAGGCTGTAAAATTGTCGCGTTTTTTGGATAGTTGAAGCAATTATATAACGTTTTCTGTTCTTCATTTGGTTTAACAATCATATTTAGATAAGATAATACTTTCGTGCACTCGGAGTGTTTTTTCCTTTAAAGACGTGTTTATATAAAAGACGCACCCTAAAATATCAATAGTGTTTTTTAACCTCGTAACACACCAATAGTCTAGTTTTCGTGTATTGATAAAAGAGAAGTAATTAGTTGGTTTGTTTTAGTTTTTTTATATCTAGTGCCATCATGCATTGTCTGTAGCAATTATTAGTAAAACTGGTCATGGCAGTTAAGCCACACACACGATATAAAGAACAATACAACCCTTTAAGCTGATATTTCTTAGCTCTACAATTAGTTCTCGGATACCATACACATGCTCAGTATTCATGAAAGCTATGGTGACAATAAATTACCTTACTTAGGTAAAGATATCAGTGTGCGATAGAGAATTTAAACTTTATTTAAAAAAACGTATTGGTATTTTGTTTTTCTTCTTGAGAAGATATAATTATATTTTAGTTATTAAATCTATTGTTATAATCTTAAATGCTGGTCGCACAACTTTAATGCAGGGTTTACTTGTGACTTTCTTCAGGCGTATCTTGAAAATGCTTTTATTATTAGATGATTAAAACATTTTTTCCAGTGAAAATAATCGACACAGTTCAACATGTGCATTGCGTTTATAGTATTTGCTAAATATTCCCGCGAAAGTTTGAAATATTATTAGAATAAACCACAACCAAATAGCAGTAAAATGAACTATAAATTATCAATACTTATTTTAAAGGTTCAGGACAATATGCCTCCTTACAATAAACTTAATTAATACGCTATGCACAACAAATGCACACCGTATTATTTATAAAAAATATACTATTTCTCATGAACGAAGTTAAGTTTTACATAATAAATATGATATATATATATATATATATATATATATATATATATATATATATATATATATAGAGAGAGAGAGAGAGGGGGGAGAGATGAGCATATTTCTCCAGAAGATATCTGAAAATATCTTTTTAACAGTTTTACAAAATGATGTAGTATCATAATATTGAGAGATT
The DNA here is from genome assembly GCF_053919585.1 of Euprymna scolopes. Lineage (NCBI taxonomy): Eukaryota > Metazoa > Mollusca > Cephalopoda > Sepiida > Sepiolidae > Euprymna > Euprymna scolopes. The sequence continues at coordinate 43,950,553 of NC_136515.1, read as the reverse complement.
CATTCTACATATATAGGCATACTGGGACATATTTCCCCTTCATTTAGCGTCTATAGTGTTAGCATTTGTATCCGTTAAGGGCAGATTATTACTCTTCAATTTTACTTTGCAAGGATAGATACATATTACATTATATTTTTATATGTAGCTAAAGTAGAGACATTATTGTACAGTACAAAATGAGTATGTTCATTTAAACAGAGAAATCTATTAGGTGAATATACAATATCATTAACGGTTGCTTCAGGTTAATTAGATTGATATTTTCGAAATAAAACACATAAATAGCTTTTATTACAAAGTTTCTATTTAAAGGTCACTTTCTAAAAAGAAAAAAAAAACGAATATTGAATTAATAATGTTTCGACACAACATCGAGCAAGTTTAATTATTTATTGGTAACTTTTGACGTGAAGAAATACGTATCGCAAAAACGGTAAAATAGAAAACATACCTAATCAATATTTAAAAGTTAAACAGAAAATCGTCAGAGAAGGTATTATTCTCAGACATCTGTACTTCCTTTGAATTAAGTTGTATGAAAACATCGTATGCAGCATTAATGTCCTTTTAATAATAAATGTTCGGACGGACAACCTCGTGTGAGCTTTTTCAGAAAAACTTTTATTGTCAGTTTATAGTTTATGAGAGCTACGTTCTTACGGTCTGTCACATAGCTTAAAGTATCATTTCTATTCCTCGACCAGCGTGTAAAAGGAGGGCTTTTTAACAAAAATACGTAAAAATGATTTCTTATAGAGCATAAACACACTCTCATTTAGAGAATTTGCGAGTTTGTTCGTCTGTCACTTTTTAAATTAAGATAGTACTTTCTTTTGATCTTTATAGCCAAGTACATAATATAATTTTGTTTAGTCTGCCAGTCTATTAATCAATCTCGATAGGAAAGTAGAGTATGATTACTAAAATATCATGCCCACATTTACAATCAATAATGGCATTCACGAGAATTTCTGCAATTCAATCATATTTT
>NC_136515.1:43924559-43944559 GCF_053919585.1 Euprymna scolopes | reverse complement strand
CATTGTAAGACATCTGCACTAAAGCGATGGACAGTAAAATCTCTGTGATAATAATTAAAATACCAGAACTTCATGAATATAGCATGAATTCGAATAACATTTTGGAAATTAACTAAACTTAAAACAACCCTGTGATGGTACAAGTTTAATATGTTTGTGAGGTATATTTAGGGGAACGTTGATATGTGACTAATCTGCAATAAACCGATTGGCACAGCTTTGTTAGAAATTCTATAATACTTTTCTCACAATAGACGTCAAAGACCCTTAAAGGGCTCACAAGTTGACTTTGCAGTTAAAACGCTAGCATTCTCTTCTCTCCTTTATTGCTCTTTCTTACTCTCTATACCCCCTCTATTTCTCTCGTTATATAATGTTATAGACACACACACACACACGCACACACACATATATATATATATATATATATATATATAAGTTAATATGTCTCTCTCTCTCTCTCTCTATATATATATATATATATATATATATATGTATATAAACATATATGAGAGAGAGAGAGAGAGAGAGAGAGAGAGAGATGTCTGTATGTGGGTGCTGTGCCTGTGTGGTAAGTTGATTGTTTGCGTTGCTGAGATTATTCTGAGATATTCACCACAAAATATACAAATATAAACATTTGATCTGCAAAATTTCTGTATTTTTCTACTCAAATTTCGCTCTATATATTCACATGTCATGTAGACACACGGGATCTTAATTGGCCTAAACCCGCATCAAGCGAATAAATCAACTAACGCAAAATGACGGATAAATTTTCCGTTCATTTCATCGTCATTATTTATTTCGCCTCCATCCATCCACCACTAGAATTCAACGACCCTGAGGGAGTACAATCCATCCTTCCCAAACCGTACCCCCATTCATTCCTGACAATCTCGCTCTTGTTACAATATCCCACATTTCACTGTTGCATTACTTGTATATACTGTAAAGGAAAGAGATAAATATGTTCAGAGCGCGGTATTGTGACTTGCTTGCAATATTAGTCTAATAGCGGAACACGTGAGTGAATCCATTTGTGTCCTACCAGAAACGTCTGTGAATGTTTGAAATTGTCGTTGAAAAGCACTCGAACTGTCACCTTTCCCCCTTTTATCACTCATTCATCCTACTTCTCTGTCTGTCTGTCTCTCTCTCTCTCTTTCTCTATCTACCTCTCGGTATTTCTCTCTTTGTATATAACTGTTTTCTTTATATTTACTCTTTTCCCTCCTTTGTGAACAAATGTTATTTGCTATTTTACTTGGATTGTTTACCTTAATTGTTAATTCTCTCTTACGATCGCTGAACCTCAAAATACTTCTCATTCTATCTTCTAAGTAAGCTATTATCTCTCTCTACTCTCTCTCTCTCTCTCTCTCTCTCTCTCTATATATATATATATATATATATATATATATATATTCATGTATTATATATATATATATATATATATATGTATATAAGACATGACGAGTGTGAAATGAAGTCAATAAACTATATATTGATAGATATAGATTCGACCATTTATTGAATAATATACAAGTAAATGGTCCATTCTATATCTACCAATATATGGTTTTGTGGCTTCATGTCATACTATTGTTGTCCTATTGTATAAGTTCCAATACTAATTGTTGAGCTTGGCATTATCCAGATAAGTTTCCTCTTGTGGAATTGAACTCTCTTTTTTCCTCTTACGCATTAAGCTATATATGTGTGTATATATATATATGTATATGTATATATATATATGTATATGTATATATATATATATATATATATATTACGCAAATTTTGTGTGTATTACAATACTGTCAAATTTTTCATATTATATTGTAGCAAATATATAGTAATGATTTAAAAGTATTAGGAATATTATTTGACTGTTATCAAGAAAAATCAAAACCTCAAACATAATAAAACATCGTTTCACGATTGAAGATTTGTCTACAATTTAAGCAAATACTGACTTCTTTTCTAATTTAATATGCTTAGATTGTAGAAAATCAGTGTGGCCTTTATTTAATGCAGGTTTGTTTCCATAACAACACTGTCTTTGATAGAAAAGATGCAAGAAAGGTCGAAGGGATGGTCTTCAGCGTTTTGTAATAATATATAAATAGCAGGGTAGCTAATTTAAAGTAAATCAAGCTCAAATATTTTTAACGTGATATTGAAAAGAAACACGGAGTAACTTTTATGAACGGCATTATTTTTTTCTTTACGAATAAATCTACCGAGCAAATTATTCCTTGTAATAGATAACACTAGTAGGGAGACCCGGCGTTTCTCGGGATTGAATGATGATCAACGAATATTTCATATTCCTTTATTTAATTGCCCACAAAATTCTTGAAATCCCCCGGGAGGAGGCTTCACCTGACTCCACGCAGTAACTTAGCCCAAATTGTATGTTATTTTTCATTGAATTTGAGAGAACCTACTGTTCCGTTTCTAAACTTATTTTCTATAAACATTTTTTTTCAGTTAACAATAAAAAAAACAAACAAGAACACATTGAAAATTAATAAATTTAAGTGCGGGGTTTGAACCTACAGACCACATCATGGGAAAAAAGAAACGTAAATGTTCACATCTTAAAATATAAGCAAAATAACTAATTTCACTCGAATAGGTAAGTGATTTTAATATAACAACGCGTACGGGCGCAGCCCTGGTTAGATATAAATTGTGTATGTAAAATATCAAAAGGTGTGATTTAATTCTGCTTTTTAGTATCGGATCTAATATCTTCGTAGATACCCGAGGAAAGATGAGATAAAGTTCAATATACTCAAATTTATCTATAATTCAACTTGGAAAACTGAATATAAAAACACGACCTCTGGTCATTTTTTATTCATAAGCATGCGTTAAGTGACTTGGTTATTCAAATTTTATTTGTCTGTGTGACTATGAGTAAAACAGACTGAGGGCGTTTAATTATGTTGGATAGTATATCTGTCAGTAAAAATATGGTTTTGTGAGGAACTCTTTTATTTATTTGCAAGCACATACCCATAAATGTTTGTGTATGTATCTATGTATGGATATATATATATATATATATATATATATATATATATATATATACATATTTTACATATATATATACATATATACGTATGATGATTGCAACGTCTTGTCAGGCGAGTGCCACTCCCACAGACACTGAATATCAATGAGCGCGAAAATGACTTTAATTCAGCCGGAGAATTCACACTCTCAAACTGACATGAAACTGAAGACGGGCACTGGTATACATATATCTATATATATACATGCACGCATACATACATATATACACATACATACACATACACACATATCACACACATATATGCATACATACAACATGCAGATTACCCACACATACATACATGCATGCAAAGACAATACATAATGCCCATACACACACTTACATATACATACATAAACATACACAAGGCGGTTATTGGCATGCACACATATAAATATATAGACGCAAATATACATATATACACATATACGGATACATATCTATAGACATGCATATATACATATACACATAATGCATAATACACATACATACATATACATGCACACATGCATACCTACATATATATCTATATACACACCTATACAAATACATGCACACATATACATACATACACACATACATAAACGTAGACATATGCACATGTATATACATACGCTTACCTACATAGACATACACATACATATATATGCCTTCATACACATACACACATACATGCACATGTGTGTATGTTTATGCATACATACACATATACATGCATACATATACCTACATACACATATGCATATATGCACATATGCATATACACACATACATGCATACACATATACACGTATATGCATACACACAAACATATATACACACAAACATATATACATACGTATACACATAGATATGTATACGTATACATACACATGTACATAAACATACGTGCACCTATACATACATGCCTTATGATGATTGCAACCTCTTGTAAGACGAGTGTCAAACCCTCAGACACTTAAACTCCATGAGCCCTAGCATGCCTTTTTATTTTCATTTTTATTTTTTTTTATTTTGCTAGTGGTACCGGCGAATTAACACACTCAAGCGAACATGACAGTAAATACGGTCATTGGTGTGTGTGTATATATATATATATATATATATATATATATATATATATATATATATATAATTTATGCCCTTCTTATGAAACATATCTACAATTACGTATATAAACTCAACCTGTTATAGGGAGCTAATAATTTAAAGGAGATTAGAATAATAGTCTAAAGAGCTGTGTATTTTAATGTAATAGTGAAATTACTAGTTTAATTAAAATACAGGAAATGGTCGTTGTAATTAATTAAACTAGTAATATCACTATTACATTAAAATACACTTAGCTCTTTAGACTATTATTCTAATCTCCTTTAAATCATTAGCTCCCTATAACAGGTTGAGTTTATATACGTAATTGTAGATATGTTTCATAAGAAGGGCATACAATTATCAACTAAATGCATCCCCATACCCCCTAAAGACACCTTTATAACCAGCTTAATTACAAGTATAAATACATTTATAAGGAACTTGAGATGGAAAACCTACCATTTTGATAATTACCAAAGTGAAACCACAGAACCAATACACCACCAACCTGGAGAAATAAAAGAAACCATCCTCAGACAAGACAATGAAGAAAGAAAAGCAGCGAAATACTACAGACTAAAAACATACAAAAACCCTAAGAGAAACATAGACACTGAAAATTTTGAAAATGACTTAATCAACCTGATTAAAAATATTAAATTTAAGAAAAATAAAAAATATATCACTCCAACACTTAAAAAAATAAATAAATTTTCAAAATCTATTTCTACAAGCCACCAAAATAAACTCATAGTACCGGCAGATAAAACTGGAAATTTCTACACAATGGACTATATACAATATAAAAATCTAATATATAAAGAACTTAATAAAAATTATAAAACTACTAATAAATCCGCACTAAATAAAATAAATAATGATGCAAAAAACATTTTAACTAAACTTAAAATAGATAAATACACAGAAATAACGGTACCAGGTACCCCGAGATTTACTTTAAAAGACCACAAACTCAGCTTCAATATTAACCCTACTATTAGACTCATTTGCCCCTCGAAATCAGATATAGGACTGGTTAGTAAAAAAATATTAGATAGAATTATCCCCAAAATTAAATCCATAATAAAATACCCACTATGGCAATCTTCAAACCAAGTACTCGACTGGTTTTCTAATATTCAAAATAAAAATAATATTAAATTTCTTTCTTTTGACATTGAATCATATTACCAATCTATATCACCTATCCTACTTAATAAATCTCTATTAATGGCACGAAAATTAACTAATATAACTCAAGACGAAACTAAACTAATACTTATTGCTAGACAGTCTTTAATAACATTTGATAATAAATATTGGACCAGGAAAAATACCCCTAACCACTTCAACATTTTAATGGGATCGACGGACTCGACTCAGGTCACTGATCTAGTTGGCCTTTTCCTTTTAAATGAAATACATTGTATACTCCATAAACAATTCAAACTTGAAGGAGGGCTATATAGAGATGATGCACTTTTCATAACGAATTCTACTAATAAAAATTATGAAAATGCAATTAAAGCTCTACATAAATTATTTAAAAATTATGGACTTAGTATAAAAATCGACCCTAATAAAAAAATTGTTAATTTCTTAGACATAACCTTAAATCTTGAAAATTCTACCTTTGAACCATACCATAAACCTAACCAATTACTTCTATATGTCCACAATCAATCAAACCACCCTAAATCAATATTAAAATCAATAGTTCCCAATATCGCTCTAAGAATTTTTAGACTGTCTTCTACTAAATCAATATTTACCAAAAATGAAAAATACTATAATGAAGCCCTTAAAAACTCTGGATATAATTCACAAATTAAATTCATAAATGAAAATGATAGAAACATAAACTGCATTAAAAATAAACCTATTAAGAGCGTAATAACATAATATGGCAATGTCTTCCCGTATACGAGTTAAGAAAAATAACCAGGAGACAAAAAAAGATAAAACCAAACTACAAATATTAGATAATAATATAAAAAAACAACAAACTAAAACCCGCAAACGTAAGAATAGACACAAGGAGATCCTATTGTTCAACCCCCCGTATTCCAAAAACCTAGAAACAAACATAGCTAGAGAATTTTTTAAAATATTAGATAAGAACTTTAAAGCCCCCCATAGATATAATAAGATTTTCAATAAGAACACAATTAAAGTCTCTTACTCTACTATGCCCAACCTTCATCAGAAAATAATTAGCTCTAATAATAATAAAATTAATAAACTACAAAATGCAACTATACAAAATACATCGGACTGTAACTGTAGAAGAAAAAATAAATGTCCCCTACAAGGCTCATGTAAAATTAAAAATGTTATCTATAGCTGCACAGTATCAAAAACTCCAAATATACAAGAACCTATCAACAGCCATAACTCAACTACCAGATTAAATAATAACACTAACTTAAATCAATCTACCGATCAATTATTAACCAACCCACCACATTATAATCCAACAATAGACCTAACGGAAAATAATCATAATAATCAAGAGGTAATATATATTGGTTCCACATCTGGCCCAATAAAACATAGAATTTCAACGCACAAACATTCTTTTAAAAATAACTCTCTATCAAACCAAACTACTCTATCCAACTATATTTGGCAACTAAAAAATAGCAATATTTCTTTCAACTTAAAATGGCAAATAATTGAGACTTGCAAATCATATAAACCAGGAGATAAATTTTGTACATTATGTACAAAAGAAACCCTAAAAATTTTAAAATATGAAGATATAAAAAGCACAACCAAACTAGTAAATTCAAGACACGAGACTCTATCGTGTAATCATAAACGTTGGTTTAAATTTAATAAATATAAACCACCTTAAATCATTAAAAATTACTCATTAGTAAAAATAGATTTTTTTTTCATCCCTTTTTTTTCTAAAATATTTCTAAAATATCAGACATATACTAGAAAACTAAATACATTTGTTAAATTTCCATTTAATAATAATAATAATAATGATAATAATAATAATAACGATGATAATAATAATAATGATAATAATAATAATAATGATAATGATAATAATAATGATAATAATAATAATAATAATAATAAAAACTAGCGAGACCTTTTGAAATTCCACAGCGGCATTTGTCATATGTTATATATATGGCTGCTGGGAATTCGGTGGGCGTCCAGCATGAATATTGGCAGCATCGTATTAATCTAGCCCTTTTGTTAAAACTGTACCCCCTACTAAAATAATAGCTTTGATATATTGTCATAGCTGGTTATTTCATTAAAACCACGCCAATCAATTTATTCACATTTCATCATGTTTCATATTTCTTGGATATGTTACTATTTTCGACAATCATTTTACATAAGTTCGACCCAAATTATCCTCCAACCTTAATACAATAATAACTGTGATATATTTCCTAGGCTGATTATTTCATTACAATCACACCAACCAATTAACTCAAATTTCATCATTTTCATGATTCTTGGATACATTACAAATTATTATTATCATTTATCCTATTTGAAACCAACATAACTCGTGCTCTGTTACTGAAAAAAAATGATATTAGGACTGGTCTGATAATTTAATTACAAACACGCCAATCCATTAACTGGCATTCATCTGTTTTTATAATTCTTAGATATGTTAATGATTTCAACAATATTTTTCATAATTTTCCCTTGATTTTCGCACCCTTTACTTAAATAGTAACTTTGATATATTGTCTTATTTGATTACAAACACACCAATCCATTAATTCACATTTCATCATATTTCATAATTCTTGGATATGTTACTAATTTCTGACAATCATTTGTTTATAATGTAAACCGACCTTATAGTCTCCACCCTTACTAAAGTAATTACTTTGATATTTTGTCTCGGCTGATTATTTCATCATAACCATACCAATCAATGAACTCACTTTTCATCATTTTCCATAATTCTAGGATATGTAACTAATTTCCACATTTATTTTTATATTTTAACCTAAATTCTCGCCCAATATTCATAAAATTATAACTTTGATATATTTTCTAGTCTGATTTTTCATTATAAAACACCAATCAGTTAACTGTAGTTTCATCCTTTTTTATAATTCTTGGAGATATTACTAATTTCGACAATCATTTTTCATAAAATTAAAAAAAATATTATCGTCCTCATTTACTAAAATAATAACATTTATATATTTTCTAGGCTGGTTATTTCATTACAAACACACTAGACAATTAACTCACATTTCGTCATTTTTCATAATTCTCTGATATGTTACTAATTTCCACAATCATTTGTGCATCATGTTAACCCACATTATCGCCTTGTCTTACTAAAATAATAAATTTGATATATTGTCTAAAATGATAATTTCATTACAGAAAGACCGACCAATTAGCTCACATTTCATAAGTTTTTTCTAATTCTTAACTATGCTACGAATTTTGACCTCAGTTTTTTATATTTTTAACTCACATTATCGTCCATCCTTACGGTTGTGGGGTACAGATCCTCCCTATTTCAGAACTAAGTGGAATCAACAATTCTTATGAATACCACTGGTTTCAGAGACTAAATGGAGACATTCATACCGTGTTTAACCCCATGCTACATTCGTGGCTCCTGTATTCTTTATGATAAATATCTATTATATTTTATACAATTTACACTAATCGTGGTTTCTTTCATTTGTAACCCCTTGTACGAGCCTACACCAACTGGCTGACTAGGACGATTTAAAGGCTTCCTGTATCAATCTACAATAATTGCTAAAAACCACGGAATGACGAATATTCGAGCGACGAATTCACTCTACAAACGGCCATTGGAAGACAGCCTTTGACGACCAAAAGGATTCAAAATAAAAGAACACACGCAGATATTTGAAATATTTTTTTTCTTACACTCGGGCGAAATTTGAAACTTCAAGAGTATTTATTTTTCAAAAGTTCGCTGAAGAACGGGAAAAACTATTTGTCAACTTTGGAAAAAAAAAACACTGGATAAAAAAAACACTTTGAAAAAAGGACAAAATTCTTGCCGAAAAAAAGGATTTTACAAAAGACGCCGTAAAAATGCTTCATTTTGCTGATAAAATAACTAAAACGAAAACAACGAGCTGAAACAGAACTCATAAGACGAATTGTGTGGAGAATTATTACTAGTGAATTAACAAGACCAAGTTTTCAATAAGTACAAAGAAAAACTTCGTCGTTCTAAAAAGCATATCTTGCTAATACGTCTAATCGTTAAAAGGCATTAGCGTTGAGAAAAGAAAAAAAAACTCCTGCAAAAGTAAATGATGCATTTTATTTGATTGGCTAAAGCGAGTATTCGCCCAAATTAAAAAAGGGGTCGGATTTAATCCGGTTAAAATAAACTTTTCACTGGTCGACAGGGCTGCACGTCGAAGATAAAAACGTTTAAGCTAAACACGACTAACAAAGTGTTAACGAGAAAAGGGTATTTTTCTCACAGAAATCGAAAAGCATAGACATATAAAATAAATGCTAGGAGCTCTCTTCCACAGATAAGTAACTAATTCTTATTGAGAGAAAACAGAAGAAATAAGGTGTAGGATTAACAAGGAATTGAGCACAGCACCTACACGTTAAGAAAATTGAAAAACGAAATATGCTGATTTTTGTATAAATGCAAATGCCGACTTATTTTCTCAGACAACTTGCCACACAAGAAAATACATACATGAAAGAAATTGTCGTTAAATAACCAAGTACGAATGTTGTGAAGGTGTTTTTTTCCTATAGAGTTGATACTTTAGTAAAATTAATCAATGAATTGTTGTTAAAAAAAAAAAAACTAATTTTGGCATTAACTAATTCAACACCTAAGAAATATATGACTTTGCAAAACAAATTTTGGAAATGGTGAAATTCCAACAAAGTCAACAATTAGGACTTGAAAAAAGGTTCCGAAAAGAGCACTTGTGTATACAGAAGATAAACAGTAAAATTGAATAACATATTTCGAGGAAAAACAAGAGAAAAGAAAAACATGAACGAACACATATTGGAAAAACAGTTAGATTTAATTAAATTCTCCGAGGAAAAACAGGAAAGAAGGAAAGAAATGAATGAACAAATATTGGAATTGAAAAAAAAAATGGCATAAAGAGCAACTGACCGCTGCGAACAAGGTAGGCTCTCTCTACCGTGCTACAAGGCTACTAACTCCCGAAAGTATCCTGTACCTCTACAAGCCCATTATTCGCCCACGTATGGAGCATTGTTGTAATATTTGGGCTAGTGAATCTGCTACTAGTCTCTCACTTCAGGATATGGTTCAAAAGAGAGTCGCCAGCCTGTCATCTAAGCTGCAGCCTGGACCCACCGACAGAATGTGTCGTTCCTCTGCTTGTTCTATATGTATTTTAATGGTGAATGTTCCGACGAGCTCCAAGCCCTGGTGCCCCAACGATGTAAATACCCTCGACAAACCCGAAAAGCAGCTAAATCCCACCCCTACCCAGTGGAGACCCCTAGATGTAGGAGAGATTTCTACTCCAATAGTTTATTCCCCAGAAGCTCTAAACATTGGAGTTCCATTCCGGCTCCCTGCTTCCACAATACTATTGACATGCACAAGTTAAAGTGTAACGTGAACCGACATCTAACTGCATAACTCTCTACATAGTACTCCAGTAGCTTAAGTCACTGATAATAACCCCCTACACCAAAATGGCAATTTGCTTTGTTTGGAGTCTAAATGTAATAAACAAAAGGTTTGATAGCCACAAAGACGCCGATATAAGACGTCGATCTCTAAATAAATTGGAATTAGAACCTGATTTGACGCTTCAAATACTGGCGGGAGATTTTCAGCGGTTCGTGCATTGAGGCAAGATTCCCAAAACCTAGAGGAAGCAGGTATTGTGCACATTAAAAATACGTTAACAAATAAAGAACACCCGCCCGCCAGCAATTACAGACCAAGAGGCAAAAAAAGAAGCCTTCACAAAATTATCAGGATAGACAAAATCCTTGTAGCAAATGTGGAGGCCCTCATGGATACAATGCATATTAGTAAAAAAGAAAAAAGAAAATAACATGTGAACTATGCTAGCGAGGAGGGCACAAGTCCTCATATTGCAGAGCGGAAGTAGCAAAAAAAGAGCTATGTATGAACTGCAAAAATGGACTCTTTACCAACAGAGAACATAAGGAAATATATTACGGTGAGAATCAGAAATAAAAAAGTTAAACTGCAGCAGGATTCGGGGTCGAATTTATCAATTATAAATTTTCACACGTGGAAGAGAATAAGCGCGCCCAATGCAAATTAGTCCATGGCCCAAAGTGGACCATCCATTGCAAAAGAATACACGTAAATTACAGAGGCCCACTGGATGGAAACTATTATTTAATAGTCGTAGACAGTTTTTCAAAATGGGCTGACGTATTTCGATGTAAAAGTCCAACAACAGATTTTACAATCAATGCTCTTCACAAATTATTCGCTAGGTTTAGTGTTTTTGATTGTTTAGTGTAAGGCAATGGCACACAAATCAATTCAGCAGATTTAAGAAGTTTCTGCGAGGATTTCCAGGTTAATACATAAGGACGCCAACCTATCATCCCCGATGGAAGGGTCAGGCAGGGAGGTTAGTAGACACGCTGTAAAGAACCATGAGGAAGGTTAAAGGCTCACCCACAGAAAAGGCACTACAACAGTTTTTGCACGTTTACCAAATTATGCCAAATGAAAGGATTCCATCTAAGATGTCGCCAGCATAGTTAATGTTCGCGAGAAAAATCAGGCCGGTCTTCGAGAAACATTTGCCCAAACATGTTAAACCGTCAAATACTATAGTTCCTAAAAAGAGGTATTTACCGGGTAAAAAGGTATGTTTCCATGTACATAAAAAAATAGTACGATGTGGGAACTAGGAAAGACCCAGAAAAGGATCGGGCGGATGGTCTACATTATCGAACGCCCATGATTTACTCACAAGAAACATTTAAACTAAATTCGGAAACCTATCGCAAATGACGAAAGACAACCTCCTGCTGAACAATAAGTAATTGATCAGATATTTGACACGTTCGGCTTGGTAACACCACAAGCAGCCGGACAAGGCCGGTCCTCAAGAAAAAGGAAAATTGCCGACCCGATATACAACCCCAGGAAAAATAGCTATACAATTATCCTAGGGGAATGAACATCTCGGGACGTGGGGGACAAATCACCTTTATTTTAGAACTAACTGGAATCAACCAGTCCTATGAATACAACTGGCTTCAGAGACTAAATGGAAATATTCATACCACGTTTAACCGCATGCTACGAACACGTTCCTCTCATACTACTTCCGTGGCTCACGTATTCTTTATGATAAATACATATATTTTATAAACTTTACACTACTTGTGTTTTTTTTTCATTCATAACCCCTCGCACGGGTCTTTAACACTTACTAAAATAACACATTTTATATATTTCCTGTGCTGATTTTTTAATTACAAACACCCCCAACTAATTAACTAACAATTGTTTAATTTTCTTAATTCTTGAATATCTTACTTATTTCGACAATCATTTTATGAGGTAAACACACATTATCGAACCTTACTGAAATAATAACTTTGATATATTATATTGGATTTTTATTGCAAACACACCGATGCATCAATTCTCATTTAATCTTTTTTCATTATAACGTGATCGACCTGATGGAGCGATTTGCCCCTCATTGGGGAGGTCAAGACTTCCCTGGGACCTAAGAAAGGCCGAGTAAATATGCTAAAATTGTTAAATTAATCCCGGACGACAGACGATATGAAAAAGACTTGAAATGGAAATATATAGATATATTTTACTTTATTGATTGAACAATCATATATATATATTGGGTGATTGTCAAACTCAGAGATAGAATTGTTATTTGAAAAACAGACAACACGAAATGCCAGAAAATGTAGAAACGTGATTGTACTTGTTAGCCTGAAGAACCCCGGCCCAGGTATTTTGAATGACAGGCATTGGCCTCTAAGGTCCTGGAAATAGATAGCTTTTAGGTTCTCAGATTTGAAAACTGGTAATATTGGACTGGACATACACAATTTAAGATTGGAAATCCTCGAATACATGGCATGCTCTGATTGGTTGAGGGGGTCGTCGACCCCACGCTTGACATTACTATATAAACCAAGCACCCAAGTGTTCTAACCAGATTCCAGTTTGGCGCAGAACCTCGAGATACTAATATCTCCTCTCAAATTCGCCTGAGTGACATCTCCGAAGAAGAATAATAATTGTGAATTGAAAACGACGACAAAATCCGAACGATTATATTCACATTACTTGGCTGTTGTGAATATTTTATTCCACCATACCTCTACATTTCTATCCTCAGTTGTTCTCTCTTCATCAAACACCTCCTCAAACTACTTTCCAGCACACTGCACTCAAACCTTCTTACAGAACTCCCAATATATGCGGAGTCGCATTCGACCGTGTCTTTTTCGCTACTCTCCCAGAGCTAATCCACTACACCCTACTGCAAGGTGCGCAGTTTCCTCTGAGGTCTTACCACAAATCCGGCATTCTGCAGCAATTTCCTCTCCTAGAACCACCTTTTTAAACAATTATTTTCCTAATGCCTGAAATAAAAAAAAGCTTCAGTACTCTAGGCCATGTATCCAGCTCTAAGCCATGGCCATGATATTTCATGAGCCACTTTTGCCATATCCTAGAAGAACCTTCCGTGCATTTTCTACCCAGCCAGTCCCTTTGCCCTTTCTCTATCCATACGTTTCACATAATCAGCCTTGATATCAAACACTTCCATTTCATTGACCACAAACTTGAGCATCCACTCCTCACTTATAAACACATACCCATTCAACGATATCTCCTCAGTTCTAATAAAATCTTTTACATTTTTAAATCTTCTCTCAGCGTCTTTCCTCTTTTGATACAGCCTCGCTACGCAACTTCGAATGTGGAATATATCAAACATTGCTAAATCTTTTCTTGTTTTAATATCCATGGCATGCAACTCCTTATCATACCATGCTAATATTCCCGTACTCTATCTCAAACCACTGACTGCCCATGCATTCACTGCTTTCATTAGGTTTCCGCCATACAATTTCGATTTTACATTTAGTTTAATTCTTCTAAGATACTCCTTCCTGACTTTCTCTTTCATTTCTCTGTTCATGATGCCTACGAACCCCAACACTCCAAAATACTTATACACTGTATATTCTATTTCTTTCATAATTTCTCAATTTTGCTGCATAATTCCATTCGAAAAAAATATTTACTCCTATTTTCATCACCAGTACAGCACATTTACTAATCCCAAACTCCATCCCGATGTCTTCTGAGTATCTCCCTACGAGCTCATACAGTCTCTCCACTTACTTTTCATATCTACCGAATATTTTCAAAGCATACATAAACTGTAGATGATTGAGGCGTCTTTCATCAGATCCAAAGTTATACCCCAATCTCTCTCGCCCCAAGAAAATGCTCATTGGAATCATTACCATCACAGAAAGAAGTGGAGATAACGAATCTACTTGGAATATTTCACGTTTAATGCACACCTGCCCCAGCACCTTTCTGTTTGCTGTCAGTACCGTTTTCCATTGAGCCATACTTGTGTCCAAAAACCATATCACATTCCTAGCAACCTTCATCATCAATAGTGTTTCACGGACCATGAATAAGGAACCGTGCCGCAAGCCTTTCTGTAATCGATCCATGCTGCACTCCGATTTCTCTTCCTCTTTGCACCCTGCTTTAGTGCCTTATCAATTAGTAATTGCTCTTTGGTACACCCGGACCCTTTCTGACACCCTTTTTGTTCATCAGGGAAAACACCATTACTAACATGATACCATTCATTTTTTCGCAATGATTCGAGTTAACAGTTTCCACATTAGTCGTGGACATGTAATTGGTCTATAATTGCTGGCATCTGTTTCCTTTGCAGAATCTTCCGAAATTAGTGTCGTCTTTCCTTTAACAAGCCTATCGGGGACATCTTCCGACTCTACAACCCTTTACAGGGTAGCAGCTACAGGTTAATTAAGGTATTTGAACTACTTGAATAAGAATATCTGGAGTAGGTACTTTTTAGTTTATCATCCTTCGTATGCCAGCTTTCACGTCATTAATGGTTATCTCAACTTCTTCATCTGTTGCATTCCTGATAACCTTTCTCTGGCCTCTCCTAACAAGCTAGCCGTCTTATTATATCGCCCTTCGACCGACCAAATCCCACTCCAGAACTTCCTGGCAGGATGCATTTGGAGTGTGGTTATTTCTCGCCTGTTTACTACTATTGCATTTTTTATACAGCTGAGACTGATTGTTCCGAAAAAATGTATTCTGCTGGAACGCAACACTTTTTCCAACAAATTTCCTAATTTTCATACCACCAGTATGGACGTTCTCTTTCTACATTGTTAGAACGGTCCTCGCTCCGTTCTCCCGCAATCTATACTTCCTTTCCAGCACGCTCTGGGCTTTCTGTCCTAGTTTAACTCTTTTTCAAATTTCTTCGATTCTACTAATGTCTTTCCGCCACCTTTTAATACTTTCTTAAAGTCGCCTCTGCCAGTATGGCCTTCTATCCTTTCTTTCTTTCTTTTTCTTCTGTATTAAGCCAATACTCTTATTTCCCCATCTGTCCATGGTTTTTTGACATTTCCTGTTCCAACTCCCTTCGTGCCTTGGAACCCTCTCTACCAATTCTCACTGCCCTTAAATCCACCCACATCCTAAGAATTTCGAACAGTTGTATGATGACGACAGGAAACACCCTGTTGACCACTGGGACACATGCCGGACGTGCGACCTTCGCAAAATGTTCCAGCCTTATTCACGTCGTTATTTTCAATTTTTTGATTTGCCATTCTACCATAAATGTGGTTAGTGAATAATAATAATAATAATAATAATAATAATAATAATAATAATAATAATAATAATAGAACTACCAAAAACAGGAAGCAGTCCTAGAAAACGAAAGTCACAAAATCGTATAAAACATTGATATACAAACAGATAAACTCACTTAAGCAAAATCACTGGATGCCATTATAATTAGCAAGAAGGAAAGGTCCTGCCTGATTGCAGATTTCGCTTTTCAAGCAGACCGCAGTGTAAATATCAGAGAAGCGGAACTGGCCAGAAGTTCAATGAGATACGGAAGATAAAGCCAGTCAAGATTAGACACCAATATTATTTGGAGCACTATAAACACTCCCCATCCAATTGCAAACATAATTCTATAGAATATAATAAAGCTGGATGGGAAGATATAAGGCATAAAAATAAGGAAAACGGAGTCTGTATTAAGAAAATCCGTGAATGTTGAGACAAAAGTAAATAAGATGGTCATATAGAAAATGCCACACACGTAAAACAATATTCAGACCCACATGGAATCACACACACAAAAAAAATCAAATATATTACTATAGGTCCCACTCAACAGAAAAATATAGTGTCAGTATAAACTGGCGCCACAACAAATAATCGTTGAGGGTAAAAAAGGAGGAGCATACCGAATAAAAACACTAACCAGACGACCATGGGAAAAAAGTGAGGAGAACAGGGATATTAAAGACGCTTATAGCAAAGCAAATTCTAGTGGAGACCGATGGACGCTTCCAAAAATAAATTGGTTATCGGCAGCTGTTGCGATGACGTGAATTGATTTCTAAAATTTATCGAGAAGTGTTGAGATTAATAGAAATCTCAGGTTCCAGGGAACACTGCATGTTTTTCCCAAAGAGATTTTTTATTTCCTTTGTGTAAACTCCTAGTGAATAAATAATGAGGATAACAACAGTTGTAATAATTCTAAAAATACTATTAATACTGCATGCAAACATTAAACATATAAATAATAATAAGAAGAAGTATGAAAAATACGTATACATAGTTAAAATCTATATGATATGAAAACGTTAGTTTTTTTTTTTCAGTTACAGCTAGGAAATGTCAACGTCATCTTACATGCAGAGTATATTTTGAAATGATCATCCACATGATATTGACACGGTTAGACATTTTACGGGGAGTATACCATATAGTATCCTCATGAAACCTTAAGATTAAATTTATTGAAGGACGATGGATTCGAGTTACGGGGAAAATAGTGTTAAATTTTGTAATATTAAACGTTCATTAGATCCACTCTCTTGGGAATGCGGTTATTTCTACACATTTAATACGATAGTCGTTCTAAAAGCAATGCCTTTTATTTTATGTACTCAAAAATTAAACCATTGAAGAGATCCGAATACGGGAGGGTAACCATTACATGGAGCGACATTTTGATCCGCCGATTTTAATTTTGTACATCTTCACCACCAATCCTTCTGCGCTTGCGCCTACTTTCTTTTGAGGTACCCGTTGTAAAAGGCCAGCCCCATCTCTGTCACTCTCATCTCTGTCATAAATAGGCCACACCCTTCCTAACTGTACTAATCAATTACATCAGCTCCGTAAACGTTTAAGATACACAGTTTCATGTCTTCTACATGGTTTAATCCAATGACACATACTTGCTTCCGATGCATATTTAAGAAAGAAATTGCTTTCTTAGAATGCCGCGCCGATAGATAAATGAAGAATTACGTCACGAATGCATAAGATTATTCATCCTAACTGTCCGATGTGAAATTGTTTCTGATGTATTCAGGCGAAATAAAATAGTTATTGCTTCCGGAAGGTCAATTGTAAGTAAAGAAACTCTTGTGACAGGGTCAGAGATAACATCAATGTCGGTCATGTGTTGATACGTACATTTGGCAGAGCTTAAGTAGCTTTTACGAACTCTGCCCACCGGCCCAGTAGGGATTGATCATACATATTCGTAGTAAGATGTGATGCTGGATAATCTATACCCCAAGCTTGACATGCCGATCTTGTGTCACATCTTGACTCTGGAGGGAATGAACTAAATAACTACACAAACGAAATTATGAATGCATTAGACATTACACATATTCCAGTTCATAAACACAACCATTGAAATACAAAATCTTTTAACGAAAAATGACGACACACATAGTAGACAAATCAAGATAGATCTGCGGTTAATTAATACTTTTTGAAAAGTTTTTATTTTAAAATATAATTAAAACGCCAAATACAACAAACATTGTGTTTAGCTATGTAACATTTATATATTTAATATACAAGCGTTGGGCTATCATGTAAAACATTAATTCAGAAAGAAATGAATTTTCTATAACTGATATAAGTTATATAATGCTTCGCTTCCGTTTGTCTGTAATCGCTTATTTTAATGCAACCAACTGACAAACGTAAGTTTATATCCAATACGTGTCAATACATATATTAGTTTATTATAAAATTGCATTCCTGTTTTTCTTTTAAAGTTTCATAGTTAGTAGTATTTATATTTTATTTGTGTCCTTAAAAGATTGCGAAGTATCCTAAGCGGACATGCCCCGGCACTTTTAGCGATGATGGCTGCCATCTTCTCGTATCTTTATTTCTTCTTTTTTGACAGTATTAGCTTCTTTGTTGAAAGCCGTTAAAAATTCCGCGTGTTCCTTTTTTCTCTCCTCTTAGAGTCGAACTGCTGCTCATAATCTGTGCACTGTCATTCCTCATTATGGTTTCCTTAAAGACCAAAAATCTTTTTATGGGCCAGGCAGGTTATAAATGCCGGATATAAAAGCATTCTCACAGATGAGGAGGGAATAAAAACACAAATCCAAAAAATAGAGCCTTGAACAACACCGTGTAATGTTACCGAATATACAACACATAGCTTTCATGTGACATTTCGATGTGTGTGAGTGTGTGTCATGCCATCAAAAAAGTCTAGCCTTTTTTTTTCTGATCTGCAGGAACATATGCTATGGCAAAGTCGTACGTACTTTTCGAATGTGACTGTTTACCAATACGTCCATATATTTTTACTAACTAATTTTCCACGCGGCATAGATATTCATATAAAATAGTATATTGATATCAATAAGACTAGGGTTTATTTTTTTAAAACTAGTTTGGAGGATCACTCTAAATCAACATTTAAAATAATTTATACATTTTTATAATATATTTCATTTTAAAATACAAAATGTTCTTAGAAGATGATGACATTAAAATGAATATTAGATTATAAGCTCAGTCCAAAATGACGGTAAAATAATGTTTTCCTGTGTTCACACAAATACTTATTAAAAAAAGTAAAATCACATTAGTTGCTGACGTTTTTTTGAAATATAAACTATTATTACATTACTCTAGACACAAAGAAAAAATGTCCCGGTTACATTTTGATTATTCTGAAATTATTTCAGTTGGGGTTTTTACCGTTTTACAAGATAAAGCATCTGTTGGATTATTTAGAACAATAGGCATTATATATTCCTTGTTTTCGTAAGGAACTATAAAGAAAATGATTATATACACACACGTGTATATATATATATATATATATATACATATATATATATATATGTATATATGCATACATATATATATATATATATACAGATCAACAAATGATATATATGTAAATACACATACATAAATACAAATATCTAAACATATATATAAATATGTGTATATATGAATATATATATATTAATATATATATATATATATATATATATATATATATATATATATATATATATATAGTCCTGGTCAAAACCATAAGACAACTTAAGAAAGTAAGCGTTTACGCATATTATCGAATATTTAATAAAACAAATGGTTGAAACCGTTGCCAAAAAGGAAAATACGATGAAAAAATGATATCTGTTTCTATTGTAAACCTTTAGCCTGATCTAATAATCA
>NC_136515.1:43842059-43919559 GCF_053919585.1 Euprymna scolopes | reverse complement strand
TGTTAGGAGTTGGTTTTTGTTTCGTCCTTTAGGGGTTCTTAAATCTTCTACTGGTATATTTATCGCAAGTTGGATCCCTTTGTCTATAAGTTTTGGTGGGTATTTTCTTTTTCTTAGATTTATTTGTAGTTCCTTGAGTCGGATTGTCCGGAGGTTTTTGTCCGTGATTAGTGTGCAGATTCTACGTGCTAGGGCTTAAGGAATGGATTTTATGCAGCTTTTAGGGTGGAGACTTTTAAAGTGTAGGTATTGTTGGGTGTCTGTAGGTTTGCGGTAAATTTCCGTGATAATGTTATTGTCTTTAATCTTAATCAGTATATCTAGGAAGGGTAATTCTGTAGAGCTTTGTTCTATGGTGAATTCAATTTTTGGATGTAGGTTCTGGAGTATGGTGTGTAAGTCTGTGATGTCTCCCCATGTGAGTTTCTACAGGATGAATCAATCATCAAGATATCTTTTCCAGGATTCTATAAACAGTTTTTTAGTGCTGTGGCCAAATTTCTGTTCTATCTTTTCATATGAGGTGTCTTCGAGCTAGGCTAATGGTAGGGTTGCGTAGGTCGGTGCCATTTTCGTTCCCATTGCTGTACCTAGTGTTTGAATGTAGTTACCATTGTTGAATTCGAAGGAATTATAATTCAGGATTATGTCTATACTATCGATAACGAATTGTTTTGTGAATCTAGGTTGTAGCGTTTGTGCGTGTCTGTTGATCCAAAATGTTATTGCTTCTTTTCCTAATTCATGGGGTGTATTACTATATAAACTGCTAACGTCAAATGTAACTAGTAGTGCCCCGTTTTCTACTGCATGTGGTAAGGTAGTAACAAATGGATGTCATCCCTTACGTAGCTTTTAACTTGTAAGGTAACTAGGGTTTTGGGGCACTAACACATTCTGAGTTTTGTGTACCTATGGCAAGTTTTATTACGTCAGAGTTATGTATTTTGGGTAGTCCGTCTTTGTAATGAAATTTGTGAGGAAGTCCTTTTCTTGCTTTTTTAATATTTTGTTGTGTGTTGTACAAAGTTTTGTGATTTTTGAGATGGTCGTGTTATCTATGTTGGTACTAATGGGTTTATAGTAGTGTTTATCATTTAGTAATTCTGTAATATTTGTTTCATAATAAGTTTTGCCCATGATAACTACGGCACTGCCTTTGTCTGCTTCTTTTATTATTATGTCAGTACTATTACGGATCTTTTCGAGTGCTTGGTTTTTCTTGTATGTGAGGTTGCTTGTGGTTTTGCCTTTTTTTGGAGGTTAAGAGTTCAGAGATTTCCAAAGTAGATGTTTAGTTCTTTGTGTTGTTCTGTTTGTTAGGGAAATATATTGATTTGATTTTTACAAAAGAATACTGTTTGTCGCCTTTGCTATCTAGTGTTTCTATTAGTCTAAATTTACGTTCAAATTCTTTAAAGCACATTTAGTTCCGCTATATTACTTTTAGGGGTGGGACAGAATTTGAGGCCCAGCTTCAGTAATTCTGTTTCGTGATTGATTAGGAGTATGTGTATAAATTGATGATTTTGGATCTAATTTTTTCTAACCTGGAATTGTTGTTCCGTGGGGGTTTCCTAAAAATGGTGTTTTTTCTGTTTCCCTGTTTTGCGAGGTGGTGTGTTTTAGGGTGATGTGATGTTTCCTTGTAAAATAAGTGTTGTGTGCATTATTGTCATAAATGATTGAATGGATTGTCATTAGATGTTTGTGTTGGATAGTTGTGTTTTAGTTGGAATTGGTGTTGCTGTTGAGGATATATGTATTGTTGTATAGGACTGTGTTGCCGGGGTTTGTTGTAGGGTAGGTTTGTTTGGTGGATCTGGTGTTGCATGGGATTAGGGGGTGACTTGAGGGTTTGCTTCTTTGTGTGGAATATGAGGGGTGAGTGTTTTGAATTATGTGATGTCTGTGGTAGTTGTTTTGCATTGTGGGGATATTTTGGTAAGAGTTGTTTTGCAAAGGTATTTTTTGGTTGTTTGTGTTGGCGATGTAGCGTCTGTGGAAGTGGATTTTTTATTGTATTTGCTGACGCGGGTAGTAATAGTTTAGTGTGTTTTGGTTAGGATTGTGTATATGGGAGTATTTTTGTGGAGACGTATTGTGTGGTATTTTGTCTGGTGTGTTGTGTTTGTTTAGGGCGTGGGGTCTTGTGTAATTTTGAGGTGTTATCTGTGTACTTTTTGCTGGGTTTGTTTTTGGGAATTTGTGTATGATGTGGATATATTGTGGTTGCTTCTTTGTGTGTAGTTGTGTCTGTATGTGGATGTGTTTGTGTATGGTGTATGTGTCGTTTCTTACCTTTGTTTTGTGATATCTGTTTTTTTCTGGATATCGTGTAAGGGAGTTCTGTTCCTGGTTTTCCTTGTAGGTGTTTGCCGATTGTTTACTTCTTTCTTTGCCCGGTAGGTTTTGTAGCCAGGTTATTTTTGGTCCAATAATTTCCCTGGATTTTCCTCCTCTTTTTTGCATTCAGATTACCAGAGTTCATAGAGGGGTTGATGTGTTTCCTTAGGGCAAAGTTCCTTGATTTTTTTTATATTTTATTGTCGATTTCCGTGTACTTCTCAGTAGAGTGTACTTTCTTGTCTTCCTGTATCTCGATTTCGGCCCGAAGTTTTGAAATATTAAGGGCTTTTTGATTTTCAATTGTTCCTCTGTATCTTGTGGTGTAATTTTTTCCCGGAATTTATTTGGAATGAATTGGTCCTCCATCATTAGAAATGTATTATACGTTGCTGCGGTGTCGCTGCATTTAACTGCATCGTAAAAAGCCATTTTTCTTTGTTTAAGGAAGATATTCCAGTTTTGGAGATTCTGTTCCTTGGTTTTTAGTAGTGCATTCTGTATGTACGGGCATCGAAAGTATTCCAGGTATTCTTGTTGTGTTTGGAGTTGTTTAATGATTTCTTCAATTGGGATTTCTTTCTTATCCTGTTGGTTGGATATGAGCTGGATTACCCAGTCCATTTTCTCACTGAGTTGCTCTAATCCGTCCTCGAGAGGTTTGCGTTCTATAGAGAGGTGTGTCTGTGAATCGATCAGGTCCTCCAGAGATTTTTTTCTTTTTGGTGGCATTCCGTCGTTGTAGTTCTTTATAATTAAAGTGATGATTGTGTAGTTGCAACGAGAGAAAAATATATATTTAAAAGAGTGTAGCTATCAACAATTGTGTGTTTTTCAGCCTTTTATCATATTTTTATTTTAAAATATGTTTATAATGCGTTTCAAGCTTTGTTTCGCTATCTCCAGATATTTTCGTAAAAAGTTTTTTTTTTTTTTTAATGAGAGTTTGAAATGTTATTTTTACATCTGCTGATACAAAATGTGTTTTTCAGAGTGATGACGCCTCAGACATTCTGGCTACAACAGTAAAGTTTGGAAGTGTCCAGTAAACGTTGAGTTCAAATAGGGGTTGTTGGTTCAATTGGTGAAGGTTTTTTTATGTTTTTTTAATGACTTTTTCCCTATGTATAGGACACGCTCAAACACAATTACACACGAATATATATACATACATGTACATATACATATACATATCTATATGCACGCAGGCAGGCATATATACATATACACACGCATATGCATAGAAACATATGTAGGAGCAGACATATGTACACACCCACCTACACACACTCACACATGTACTCACACACATGCACCCACTTGTATATCACACATCACACCCACATTGGGTAATTTTTTTGTCTTTCCCAATCAAAACACGCATGTATACATGTACTTAATCATTCAAACATAAGTACACGCACTCACACACATAAGATGGAGAATAGGCATATGATATATACACACACGCACACATAATCACAAACATGCATATACATGTACATACACACATATATATATATACATATGTATGTACATACACGCTCACATACACCCGCATACATATGCAGGCACACGCATACATACACACGTGCATATATATGAAGACATATGCAGGGGCTCACACATACACATACATCCATATACACGCATACACGAATGCATTTACCCACCCATACATATGCATACATATACATATACACATACACATATATATATACACACATATATATATATATATATATACATATATATACACACAGGTGCGCATATATACATCCAGTCCACCCATACATATATGGACATATACATCCACAATCACATATACATACACATTCACACGCCCATACCTTGCATATATATTGGTTTGAGGTTTCCAAGCACATATGTATACATGTATTCAGTAACCCAAATATAAGTGCACGTACACATACAAACACGATGGATGATAGATAACAGAATATATATATATATATATATATATATATATATATATATATACATACACGCATACATACTCACACACACGCGCACACACACACACAGATATATATATATATGTATATATATACACACACAAAAGTATGTAGATACACATACACACGTATAATTTCTAATTGTTTAGTTTTGGGAAATGTTCACTTATTTATGTATATGGATAAGTGCATTCGTTTGATAATATGAGTATACACGTTTTCACCAATATGTGTAAGCGTATATGTGCAAGTGTATATGTATGCATATGTCTGTGTTAATATATATACATGTATATGCATAAGCGTATATATATATATATATATATATATATATATATATATATATATTTCAAAGTCTTGTTGAAAATCCACAGACTCACGTTTTCCTTTTTATACCCTTCGTTTATTTCCTGGATTTTTCCACTACAGCTGTTTCATTAATGAGTGGCAATTTTACGATTTATGTTTTCGTAAAAATATCCTGTCCCCACTAACTTCTTCAGATATTTATCCATTGGATTCTTACAACAAATGTATATTTTTAACATGCTGGGCATCGTATTCGGGTAAAAAGATTTACACATCCATGCTTCCGGATTTCCTCCATGTTTTGGTGTTATGCAAAGATAGTTTTCAATTTTAACCCGTACTTCCGTATTTTTATTTTTTATTTATTAATTATTTATTTTTGTTTTAATTTTCCCTGTTTTCCTATTTGTGTTTGCTTCCAATTATCATATAATTTTATATAATTTTATTCCCATATTTATGCGTGTTTGTGTTAATATTGTGTTTGCTTCGTGTTTGAATTCGTGTTATATTAGCCGATGCAGGTGAGGTCACGCTTGTTGTATCATTTGATTTTTTATATAGGATTACCTCTCTTGCTTTTTCTTTGCTAATTTTCTCTAGTGTGTGAAATTAAATATTTGTTTCTCTCCAAACACCCGTGGAATGCATCTAGTCTTTTCTTTAATAATTGGTCTTATGGTAAGATTATAATATACATAGGTTGCATCTTTTCGATTTACTCGGTTTATATTTTCCGCCCTTATCAATTATTCACCATCTTAAATTATATACCCTTGTATTTTCCTTTAATTCCTTAATCTATACCGCTAAAGTGGTTGAGTTTTCTTCTTTTTTTCGGTTGTTTTCGCTATTACTATTGGTTTTGTTTCTATTTTCGTTATAGTAGTTGTGGTTGTCTCTATTGTTATGATCCTCTCTGCCGTTGTTTTCATATTTATTTACATTGTTGTCGTTTTCGTTATTTTTGGTGTTCTTTTCCTTCTCAGTTTCATTTCTTTTTTTCTGTTTTAAAAAAAAATGTTTAATTTTGTGTTATTTGAGCCAATTATGGTATTTGTTAAGTTAGCAGACGTTGAGTAGGATAGCTTAACAGCGTTGTTATTAATTATCTTACTTAGTTTACTATTTTGCGGGAAATTATTTTCTATAATTTGGTAAAATTCCCCCGAGATATTACTTTACTCTGCTGAACGGTGTATTTGACCACGTCTGGCTCTCCCTTATATTCTTCTTTTTAATTTCTCTTTGAGTTTTATTATGGTCTATCTTTTAATTTTTCTTTTTCGTGTTTATTCTATGTTTTATTTTTTCATTTGTTTTTGCTCTTTTTTTTCCTTTTTTATATTTCCTCATCGACATGTTGTAAGATATTACATTTGCATCGTTTAATGTTCTTTCTGTACCTATGTTATTGTTTTGAGGTTCCTAAACGAATTTAATTTGTTCTTTATATCCTGATCTTGCTAAGGCTTTGTTGTAATATTTCTTGTTTTTATTGAATAATTCTTCATTTGGTGATATTTTGAATATTCCTTTTGAGATGCTACGTATAAGTGCTTTTTTCATACTATTCGGATGGTTTGCCTTATGGGCGTGTGTGTGCGCAAATGTGTATACGTGTATGTATATATAAAAGGTTGGGCAATTACATGATTTGTTTTAATTATATATATATATATATATATATATATATATATATATATATATATATATATATACTAGCATGGACGCCCGGCGTTGCCCGGGTGTTTGTAGGTGTGTGTTGAAGAAAAAAAGTAAAATGTGATCGTAGGAGGCAGGCTTGAAGACCTACCGGAAAGGAGGAACAGAACAGGAAAAAATGTCCTCTTTGCTGTTACAACTACCGTCAACACGGAAGTGACGTACGTTTAAATTAAAGATAGACAATCGCAAACAGGGGATGACTTTCGAATATATGGGTGGACTATAATTACGTGTAGACTTTACTTTGGGAGCGTGGTAAAAAATCTAACATTATTATTATTATTAGTAGCAGTAGTAGTAGTAGTAGTATTATTAGCCTTATTATTATTATTGGTATATGATAGTAATATCATCATAATATTAAAATAACTACCGTCATATTTTTTACTGTATTTATTTATTTATTTATTTTTACATATTAGTAGTAGTATTGGCTCACAAGAACCTTCACGCAGGTCATCTAAGATCTCTCCTGGTGTTAACTGTAGCTAAGTGACAACAAGTTTCTCCAGCTTTCTAGTATATTCCCCCTTTCTCGTTTACATTTGCAAATAAATTCGCGTTATCGCAACAGCGGCTTACATGTTATTTCTCACTGGCAGAGTTATTGGTCGCCACTGATATTTTAGTTGCAATAAGCCTTCTTAAAGTATTAGCTGTCTTGGCACTTGTCCAGCGCTGGTGTGATCATTTCTATCTCCTCTGTCTTTCATTCCTCCTTGACTTTTTTTCGGCTAATTAATCTCACTTGGGGCTGAGTGTTGTTATAGGGAAATAGGAAAGAATGGGGAGGGTAGTGAAAAACGTATAGATATGCAGCTTTACTGTTCGTTGTTCCATGTAACGCTTCTTCATATTTTGCCTCTGTAGCAGTTTGTCTGGTCCGCTCATTTTTCTCATGAGTAGTAAATTCCGCAGCAAAGCGTGTTCCTTTATATTTTAGCCTATTTTATTATTGTATTTCGTATCTTTTCAACGATTCCTTTGATTCCAATTTCTTCCATTCTTTTCTCAATTTTTTTCGGAATTGATCCTAGTACTCCTAGTACTATAGGTATTACCCTAATGTTTTATCATAGATATTCTTTTCAACTCTCTGGCTTGTTCTGTGTATTTGCTCCGTCTCTCCTTTTCTTCGATATTCACCATTTGGTTAGTAGCTGGAATAGTAAGTTTTCGATCTGACATAACTTTTCTTTCTTGTTAATTATTACGACATTCCGTCTTCTTGTTTGGGTGTGTTTATCTGATGTATGTCCATATCGCATTCGTGTTTGTGATTCTCGTTTTCAACTATTCATGCTGGTTTATGATTGTACTATTTGTCTGTGCGTTCAGTACGAAGTTGTTAGCACAACTCCTAGTGCCCTACCCTCCCAACTTGGCCGTGCCTATTCTTGAATTCCTGTTGGGCCAGTTTGCTGCATTCGCTTGCTATATAAATTATCGTTTCGTCTCTTTGGCCATAGGGTCGGCATTTGTTGTCGCATGTTGTTATTGCCGATTTTGTGCTAATAGGCGGATCAAAACGAATGACCATCGTCTAGCAGCATTGTTTTTTCTTGGGTGTTCCGTACTTTCCGCAAGATTCAGGCGGCTCTTAAAAAGTCACTCTCTCAATGACTCAATGATTGCAATAGATCACGGTCATCTCAATTCGTTCGTCCAAACTATTTTTGCACACTCTACTCATCACAAGTAAAACTACTTCTTCAACTTCCACAATACTTTAATCTCGCTTGTCAAGTCTTGGTAATTTCGATATTCTCCTTTTGTTTTTCCTCAACATTTTCATCAGCTGGCTTGCCTCGTGTTCCATATTCCAACAAGACTAAATCTGGGCAGCTTGGTTCAATCATATTCAGTTGACATTTATAATGCCTGACAGTTTCTGTTTCGTAACAAAAAGATAATTACTTAATTATTATATAAATCAGGAAGTGGAGTACGTTTTATATGATTAAAATCCGAAAATTTAAAAAAACAGCTGGAAATACCTCATAGTATGTTTACATTAGGCCATTTTTAATTCAGGAGTGAAGTCAGAAACGTCATCTATTCTTCCTTACAAACTTAGGTATATCCTGCCAAAAATGTTCTATTCATAATTAGTAAACTTATTAATTATAATTAATGTATCCATATTTATACGGTTCATCCCAACCCAACCCCATCACCCATACAGACATATCCCCATACCTCTTCTACCCACTCCGACTACCAGCCAAGCCCGTTACCAACTTCTCACTAGCAAATACGTGTATTTTCCAAATTTCTTCTAGTTGTCACTTCCTACTGATAATATAACTTAGATTGAACGCAGTATAACCAGTCCAGTGTTGGGTAATTCTCTCACAATAGTCTCCGTTGAACAAATATAGTTTTTCGGTACCCCAATTAGGAAGATTAAACAATTCACCAGACCAAAGCATCTATGCAAGACCACCCTAACAAAATATATGGATAAATATGGAATTTTAACGGAGAGCTATAAACTATGCCTCTCTTGGAGGTTAGACCTACTACAATAAGTAGTTACGCTGTTTGGATGGAATGTACCTTGTGTTCATAAACGAGAAAATATGTATTCAAATTTCTAGCGTTGCTTGTTCATAAGAAACATAAATTTGATGGCCTTTATAATCGAACTTCAAGAAATTTTAAGTTTTAATGTGGACTCTTGAAACTATCGGTCCCAGTGAAGCAATCGTTTAATTTAATTTAAACCCACGGGCTTTTTGTTCACCGAACTCTAACGCTTTCCCGGCTTAATCTACATCTATTTTTTTAATCTATTTTTTTTATCTGTGTTTGTATATATGGACACATGCATGCGTATATGCGTATATATATATATATATATATATATATATATATATATATATATTCATTTGTTTTAATTCATTTTTACGGGTCCACTTAACACTCACTCATCAACCCCATTTCCTGCTACTCTGACGCCCCACTTGTCTGTATCCCTTTATTTTACACGCCCCTAGTAATTATTATTAACAGTATTATAATTATTATTATAAGTGGTATTGTGGTGATGGTGGAGGTAGTGTTAGTAGTATTATTACTACTATCTTTATTATTATCATTATTATTACAGTCTTGTTTTGCCGCTATTATTATTATTATTATTATTATTATTATCATTACTGTTATTATTATTATCCCCGTTATTATCCCCGTCATTGCTATCATATCCGCTACCATTATCTTCATTTTCACTGTTATTTACATTAAATTTTACGTTACTTTTATCACAACTATTGGTAATATTATTTTGAATGTTTATTTTTAATGTTTATCTTTAATTTGTTTTTATCTTTTCTTTATTTTTATCTTAAATTTTATTTCTATTTTATTTTCATCGATATTGTTACTACTACTACTATTATTATTATTATTATTATCTTTCGTACTATTATAATTACTCTACTATTAAGAGGTATATGTTTACCACTCTTATAAGTAGTAAGGGTTTCCTTACTCCTCCACCTTGCCATCTATATGTATCCTTAATCATTTTCATCAAGTTAAACGCACTTATAATCATTGTCATCCTAATCTCCGACCGCCCCTTATAATCATACCCCCTATATCATAACACAAGTAATTTTAAAATATTGCCGCATATTACCTTTAAATTTTACAACCTTGCGACCCCAAATTATAAGCAATTTTATAGCCACTATTTGCCGTTTAGGTTGCACCATAAAAATGTACACTCAATAGAAAATAGACACACACCGTTAAAATGAATTACCACGCAGAAAAAAATCCACCCTCAATTTAGCCCTAATACATACACCCCTTAATCTCAGCACTATGTTTAAGACCATATACAATCTTATATGTCATACTATATATAACAAGCTTTTCCTTATTTATTTCGAATTCAATAAAGCTTCCCCCAACATACTATAATCCCTCTTAATCTTTTGTCCCTAATGAACCCTACGCTTGAAACCGCACCTTCCCATGCTACCTAGCGCCTTCTCTACTCTTCTGATGAGAAGCATTAGGTTTATTCTTATCGTACACCTACATCATAATTCCCGTAGAAGAGGAATGTTCGAAGTTACTAGATATAATACCTTACAGAAGATTATTCAAATTGAACGGGCTTGCGTTTGGTATTATAGTGGCACTTGCTACTTTTCAAGAAGCTATGTACATCATGTTGACTGATTTGGACATTTCGTGCGCCTACTTAGAGGATATCATATTAATGAGCATAACAGTCGACGAACATCTAGAACATCTGATTCGAGTATTCAAAAAAAATAGGAATTTGGGTCAAAGTCAAAGAATCATAGTTCGAATTTGCTTTGGGGGAAATTAAAGAGTTAGGACACATAATCAACAAAAATGGAAGATTCCAGATCCGGACATGTCCATTGCAATTAGAGACATGCCAGCGACCACTAATGTGGCGACGCTACAAGTTTTCTCGGGCTCAAGCGTTCATTAAAGGAATGCACAATCTAAGAGCTCCGTTTAATGAACTATTGAAACGAAATAAGGCATGGGAATGGACGGTAGAATGTAAGAAAGCGTTTGATAAAATCAAGAAAAGTCTAACTTCCACCCTCTTTTGAACTTATTAGTGGAAATTGACGCCAGTTCTTACCATGTAGGAGCTTGTATCCAACACATAATGCCAGATGGTTCAAGAAAACCAATTGCGCATTCTTCTTGAACACTGCTTCCAGCGGAGATAAGATGTTTTTCAAGTGCTACAAAAACAACGTTGTGTTTTGCGAGCGAGCTATAGTAGATAAGAGAATCGGTGATCTAATTTACATAATTAATCGGCTGAAAATACTCATAAACGGTACCAGAACCTACTGAAAAAAATGTGACTTACAAGAGCATGAGGAGAGTATACGGGATGAGAAGGATGATCTCATAGTATCTATTTATGAAACTTTTCAAGTGGAACCTAAGTAAAATACTCCTGATCCGAAAGGAAACGAAAGTTCACGAACCCATTGGACGTGAATCCAAAATGTAAACGATACTTTGAATTACACTGATGCACACATTCATAGAAAGTATACAAATGGGGCGTACGACGAAAATACCCCCTAACCATGATTCCATATACGAAGCTATTTTGAAATCGAAAAGGGACTGCAAGGCTTTGGAAGAGGGGGGTTGTGGAAGGATCATCCTAATTAGCGTACGTTGAGTGTCAACAATATAAGTATGGTTGGTACCGTAAAGACGGAAGAGACCCAACGAGAGACCAACGAGACTAAAAGAAACAACGAGATCGAGAATCGACGACTACCGATCCGACATCTTCTCCAGGTAGGGTCTCCCCATAAATACACCAATAAACTCTATGTAAATACTGTATATATTTTCTTGCTCTCAGTATATATGTTCTATTGTACTTTTGTGTAGTTATTAATGCCCATGTCTTCAGTCGAGTTTCAGCGATAATGTATTTAAACTTTGGGTAGATTTTGTGGTGCATTACGCTAGATCAACCGAAAGGTTAAAAGTTATAATCCAAGATTACAGTAGTTATTAAAAAATGAATAAAAATATAAATACTTATTTAAAAAATGGCAAAGCCTAATAGCTCATCCTAATGATAATATTATAATTGTCCCTTATTTATCAAAATAGTAAGATCTTCTAACAGGGTAATGCTATATTATGTTTTTGCCAAATGTTTTCTGATAGATTAACCTGCAAAACGGTTGGTATGTTTTAAAGTATAGTTATGAAATTAAATTGATTATGCAAAATAGTATTGCTTACATAGTTATATTAGTTGTGGAAATCCTCGAAAATACTTATAAGCAGAAATGTACTATTGAGTCACGTGTCTTTCATAACAATGTCATTTATAATGATAAAGATACACACGCAAGACAGCTTGATTAAAAACAATAAAAACACATCACGCTTAGACGAAAAAGAAAAGCTATTCCCTGATTAAAATATTTATAATAATTTTTGGTGCTTATACAGAGAGTGATCCGCGCTATTTTTTATCGTATTTCCACGTTTGATTAAAGTTTTATGATATGTTATTTATTCAATTCGATGTTTAAAATACAGAATAGGTGCAAAAAACCCTCCCCTTCCCATGTTAAGAATGGCTTTTTAAATAATAACGTTATTATTTCAGCATGGATCACTCTCTGCATGTGTACATAATTTTTAAAACGCGAATTGACTAATCGATGTTTGCATGCTATTGAAATTGGATAAAAATTAAAATAAAATACAACTTGTTTTTGTTATGTAAAATTACATATCTACACATTTGTTTCAATCGCAGATTACCACGAATATAATTTGCCTATGAAACGCCCATTTACAAAAGATTGCATTAATATTACGTTCAATTATATTCATTGTAATACAATGAGTGTTTTATCGATTTATATTTACCAGTATACCGGTAGATTGTGTCTGACAATAATGACTCTCGATTTTCCATAGTAAACAACAGTCTTACATAATTTGTTTCATTTCAATTATTATCTGGATTTATAGGTTTAATTTTAACTGGCTATTAGCAACAGTTTTTCGTATAAAAAAAACCCCAAAAACAATATAATCATAAAAATTAGTACACACTCTATATATAGTTAATCGTGCTTATTACCTGCGTTTTTGTCAAGCGAATCTGAGATAGGCTGACGAAATTTGTGTCTAGTTTTGTTGTTTTTACTATTAAGCAGTCGTCCTCATTCTTAGCAGCTGATCGTCACGTCTGGCTTCAAAAGCAGTGTAAGTCAATTCCGCCTCAGTCAATGTGATGGATACCCTTCATATCGACACAATTGCTATTTATTTGGACATTGTACGAGTGTCCCCTTTGTGTGATTGCTGGTATTACTACACATTAAAAAACGGTCTTATGTGTAATTTCCTTTCGTGTAGTAAGGTATGTGTTTGCTGTGGACACAGATAATCGTGATTTAAAATCATCTTTGATCATTTTAGTCAGTTTATTTACGTATTCACGTGTGAGAAGTCTGTGCTTTCCTTACCGAACAATAAAGACACGCTGGATTTTAAGGTATTAAGAAGAACATAATCATTAAGAATAGTTGTATATTTCCGAAGAATAAGTGTATGTTATGAAAATTTTCTGAAAAAAAGACGTTGCTATTAAGTAAATAGTGTTATCGGAATCGTTAATATGGCGGATATGATCATTATTCGTAAATGAAATAAGATAAGAGGAATAAACATGCATCGGAGAATAAATTTAGTAAAGTTTTAATGTATACAATAATATATGCATACGCATCTCATTCTCGATTTGCATTTCTCTTTGTATATATATATATATATATATATATATATATATATATATATATATATAAAGAGAAATACCCATTGAGAATGAGATAGGTATTCATGTATTAATATTGTGTGTATATATATATATATATATATACACATGTATATATATACATATATATACACAAAGAGAAACGCAAATCGAAAATGAGATGGTATTCATGTATTACTATTATATATATATATATTTATATATATTTAAATATACATTTATATATGCATATATACATTTATAGTCATATATAAATATATATATATACACACATAAGTATATGCATATATATACATGTATAGGTATATACATATATGATGATTGCAACGTCTTGTCAGACGAGGGCCACTCCCTCAGACACCTAAAGTCCATGACCCCAAATGTCTGAGGGAGTATCTATACAAAGATTATGTTACTGTGTCTAAGCTTTGTACGACAGCTAAGCCCCTCTCTCTCGGTTAAAAATGATGAGATCCAGCAACAAGCAAGACTAAGATAACCACCTATAAATTAAACAGACTAATTCGGGTACAGGTTTCCCGCTTTATGGTTTTTAAATGAGAGATGTGCTTCTCCTAGAACTATCGCTTTCACCACGGCTTAAGGAAACCCTCTACACCCCAACACCTATATACATACACACAAATATACATTGTGCTAGTTGGCCGTTCACCCCGAAAAAGGGTTCATTCGCCCTTTGGAAGATCTTCTTTTTTAATACTTCAGGAATACTAGCCGCCCTTCTTACTAAACAAATCTGCTGGGGAACAAGTTTAGTTGCGAGTGACCTGGCCATGAAGCAGGTGGTACTGGTTTACATGGTACATTAGCATATGGAAGGACCTGACCACACATATATAGATATATATGATGATGAATGCAACGTCTTGTCAGACGAGTGCTACCCTCTCAGACAATTTAAGTCCATGAGCCCAAAAATGACTTCCGTCGCCACAGGACCATTTTAATAGGAAAATGCTTGAGGGAGTCTGTAGACACGGATGATATTCCATAGTCTTAGCTTTGTACGACAGCAAAGTCTCTCTCTCTCTCTCTCTCTCTCTTGTGTCAAATTGTTGAGATCCAGCAACAAGCCAGAGCAAGATAGCCAGCGACAAGTTAAACTGCAGACCAGCTTAATGCGGGTACTAGCCTCTCGCTTTATGTTTTTTTGTTTAATCAGAGATTTGCTTCTCCTAGAAGGGTTGCCTATACACATAAACAAACATGGTGGTAGTTGGTCTGTCACCCCGAAAAGGGATCATTCGCCCTTTGGAAGGTCTTGTTTTTAAATCCTACAGGGAGACAAGCACACCTGCTCACAAAACAAATCTGGTGGGGGAACCAGTTTAGTCGCCGATGACCCGACCATGAGGCAGGTAGTACTGGGTAACATGGTACCAGTAGCATATGTCATGACTGACATCCATATATACATATATATATATATATACATATATATGCATATATATGTGCATATATATAGATACATATATATACATATTCATATATATATATACATACATATTTATGCATATGTATACATATATATATAAGCATATACATATATACAAATATATATACATATATACATATATATATACATACATATACAGATTAAATTGTCTCTGTATGTGTCTGTACATTTACCATCCAAAAGTACTCTGTTAATTTTCAATCTACAGACACGAGGTTTGACATAATGAGTACGGAGATTTGGGAAAATCTATTTAATTCTTTTTCAGCAAGAAATTGGATTGTCAAAGTTCAACCTATTGAAGCTTTGAAAATTCTTCCAAACTCTTCCGCCAATTTTATATCTAAACACTTGAAAGCTTAGATGTAGATTTCTCAGGCATGGATCAAACTTTTAATAGGATTTAGACCACACAAAATAAATGTAAAAAGATCCAAATTTTGGTCAATGCTTAAGAAAATTCACCTCTGAAGTCTCGATCAAATTATACAAGTTTTTAGTCTAAATATTTGAAATGTTATATAAGTGTATTCAAATGGCAAGCTTTTAGATCGGATTTTGTACTAAAATTTAGCTTCCAAGGGTCAAAATTCAATTGATTTGATCTTGCGGTCTGTAGCAAAGTATCCAGCTAATTCAGTGTCTAAACATTTAAATTTTATATAAAGGATATTTACATGAAAAGCACGCGTTAAAATCAGTGTCTGTGCGAAAATGTGGCTGCCAAAATGTCAAAGATAAAACGTTGACATTTGCAGACTCTAGCAAACTCGTCCGCCAATGTTGGATCTAAACACTTGATTTTTTTTATGTAGTTTACTTAAACATGTTGATATATATATATATATATATATATATATATATATATATATATATATATATATATATATATATATATATATATATACCTCTGCTCCTACAAGTTCTGTGGTTTATCGGTCTCTCTTTTATTAATGGTCACAGATTTGATGTATTCGAAGATTCGATTGGTGAATAAATCTGATCCTCCATATTCTCTGGATATAGTTTTTACGTACTTATGCATGTGCTATTGTTTGGCTCGATGTTACAACCTTTTCTTCTCCCGTTTTTTATACCGTAAATACGGTATTTGTTACAACGACTATAACATTGCTGTTGTGTTCCCACTGTCATGGTGTCAAATATTTTCCTCGAAAAGGCGACGATGCTTGCCTTCTGAAACATTTATATACGATCTTGTAAATGGCGTAGACGTACTGGATGCTATGACCGAGCTGGTTGTTGAAATTAGCTTTGTTTTGTCACTTGACTTTCGCTCGCTGATGGTTGTGGAGATAAGTTTGCGTTTATACATGAACTGTGGCTTGATCTCGAAGCCAAAGTCATGCATGTGCGATTGACCCGAGGGCGTCATTTTCCAGTTTTTTCATGTTGCCCTATGAGGGAGTCCTTTTTCCGATAATGACAGCTGCATCAATGTTGAAGTAGGCGGGCTTATTGCAAGCGATGTATTATTTTGGCGTGGACTGCATTGGTAATTAAGTTGGGTTGTAAACACTTTATATAAAATATTAGATTTTCGGTCTCAGTCAATCAAGCAAAATCGTAAATACTGTGACATCTAATATATTCACCTTCTTTTGTATTTGATACAACTTCAAACTACAAACGTTTGTCAAAACGACTTTTTCGTGTGTTTTCTTTTGAGTGTCATGATTATTGAACTTTGAAATACCCCTTTCAAATTGATAACCGTTTTCGTCTATGAGTTACAATGTAAATAGCATTTACACGCCATCGACTTACATGAACTATATATGCATCATTAATTGGGAATATAAACAAATAAAAGTATTGTTGTCAACTGGTAAAAAAATTCCAATTGTAGCTTCATCAAAATAATTCTTATGGTGTAATTTAGTCAATATTGTCTTGTTTGAACTGTAAAAAAACAACACCTACAATGGGCAGAGTTTTATTTGTTTATAAATATATCAATGTATATTTCCTCATAAATTTTTCACGACGAAAACCTCGTTTATAACTCGTGTTTAAACAATTATTCTTTCTATATTAAACCATGGAGACGCGCCAGTACCTGGGGTTTTATTTGAATATAGAAAGTTCCACACTTTGAATGCATTTATTGTCATGGTAATCAGTGAAATCGCTACTTGTTCAACAAAATCTTTCCATGACTCCATACAGTGAATTTTCCCCAAATCTTGTATTCTACATTTAACTGTATGGAAAAGTACCGTTGATTTTGTAAAATTATATTCATTTAATGGCTGATGTAATTGTTTAAAATCCGATAGTTATGTGTCAGCACTTAGTTGTTCCCTAAGCACATACATTCATTTAGCACACACATCTATTTTGGCAACGAACCGGCTGAGTATTTCATATGCTTGTGTAGTGATATACTTTCCTAAATGCATTGTGATGTTAGACGGTATAAGGAGTTAATTTGCTCAAAATCGGACTGCTCGTTGTTTAATTGCATTTTTATATTATCGAGTAAAATAAGTATTTTTTGTCAAATTTCTACAAAAGATTGTCGCAGTTGTTTTGCGAAAGTAGTTCAGAACCCCACACACATACACAAACGAAAGTTGTTTTTTATACCTATATGCGAGGCGCCTTCAATAGGTGTCCAAGCATTTTGTCTGGACACTTTTTAGGTACTCTTGTCCCCATTCGAAAATCACTTGTACCGCTTAAACAACTTCAGGAAGGTCCCTGAAATCCTCTTGTGTGAACGTTTCAATGACAACTTTCATCCCCTTCATTGTCATATAACTGCAGCAGCTAAGGTTTTCCTTTAGTTTAGGGAATAATCAAACGACACAAGAAGGAAGTTCTGGACTATTGGTAGAGTAGGGAACTGTATTGATGCCCATCTCCATTAAATAGTCTGTGACAATGATTGTATTGTTAACTGATGCATTCACCTCTCGAATAGATTTTTGTGACAGTTACCACACTTGTATCACTTATATCACTTATGCGCTGTCTTTATTCATTAATGATATATTTACCGAATCAAATCTGGTGTTCTGACATACTTTCTCTTCCGACACCACTTATCTTTCCTCACAGACTCTCTGCCAATCTTGAATCTTCAATGTTACTCCAAAAGTGATTCTCAATTCATGAAAAAAAATTCCCAAACCTTCTGGAGAATTCCATATACGTCAGTGGAATTTATTTTAAGTTTAAAACAGAAGTTTATTGCATATCATTCTTTTGGATAGTCCTCACGTCCAGAATGCATTTCGATATTTACCAGCTGAGACCATCATACTTTAGTAAGGTGTATTCGAATTCCTGTGTCAATATTTATTTGAAATTTAAATATTAAAATTTGATCAGTCGTCTCATAAAATCTCATAAGATCTATTGTAATAACATACTGAATTTTCAAGAGTTTACACTAATTTGAAAAGCTGTACAAAAAAGTATGTAACTTCATTACATGCACATCATACGTATATATATGAATGTATATTTGGATATAATAATACATTGTGTATGCTTATGCATATAGGAACATGCGAATATGTATAATTATAAAATAACCATCACTCCATCACTGCGTGCTGATGAGCTGCTTCAATATTGAGAAACATAAACGGTGTTATAGATTTGGCGATCGATAAAACTCCCCACATACATGAATAAAACGTTAATATTTAAGTTAGAGCGAGAGAAACAAATACTGTAATAGCAAATTACTTAAAAAAGAAAACAAGAAAAACTCAGTAAGGGAAATCAAGAATGAGAAAAATAGAATGTGAGAAATAAAAATAAACTAACGTGGATATAAGAGAGAAAGCAAAGTAAATTAACTTAAAGTCAAGTGGAAATACAGAAAACAAATACAGCAGGGAAATGAAGAAAGACAGTGAGAGCACGAGAGCACGATAGAGAAAAGTGATAGATAAACATAGAAATATTATTAAACACATTCAATAATGAAAATAAAGAAAAAAAAGACCAAAGATAGAAAAAGTGATAGGGAGTCAGGGAGGAGAGAGAAACCAAGAGAGAGGGTGAGGGAGAAAGATAAAGAGATTGAGCGAGAGAAAGAGAGCTACAGTTATCAAGAAAGAGAGTTTGGATAAGGGGAATTGCGTCAAAGTAAATAACGCACAGAATGCGAAATTTCTATGCAGAAAATCCCGTTTTCTCAAATGTGTCAGAGGAAGTAGAATTTTCACACGACTTCTCAACTGGAGAGATACTTTAACAATCGGACTGTATCCACACTGGAATAAATCAATCCTTACTCTTGTCCAAAATGCTGATAAAGCTATCGATTCTTACAAGAGAATCAATACTTCTTTTTAACGTTGGAAATTGATGTAACAAGGATATCGAACATTTGAAACTGATTTTCTTTTATTTCTAATTCGGCCTCGAATCTCCAAGAGTGATCTGGTATGTCGGTCCGTGGTTTATCAATTTAAAAATATTTCTTCGTCGTGAAACATAGCAGCTAAAATAATTAATTACATTTCGTTCGGAATGTTGAGATATTATTGACAATTTTTGTAATTTTTACATTGCGAACCACTATTCTAAGTTTGGATGATACTTTCACAAGTTTTGGGCCGAATAAAGCTTGTCAAAGTCAGAAATATTTATGTCTGCAATTACCCCTGGCGCAACTATAGATGTATTTATCGTATAGCTAGCATATTGTCAACAACTATCATCGGGCGAGGGGTCTCGACGCTTGGATATGATAAAACGCTTGTAAATAAAATATTCCCTCTCTTGAACAGTGAATAATGTGTAGGAAGACTGTTCTTGTAGGAAATGACTGAAAAGTACACTTTCAAGATTTTGACTCGAACATGTAGGAACGATTGCAGTACTAAACAACCTCTGGTAGTTGTAAGTGCAATTATCAGTTTAACTGATATTAAGAATATGAATAACAGTTACATCGTTATAGATTGGTTTCGTTCGAAATTCGGCAACTGGTTCAAGAAGAAAACCTGAAGCGCGTGAATGGATCCATATGTTAAATCGGGGGAAACTTTTGATGAGGTCATTTAATAGAAATAGCCAAAATTATTTAAATAATAAAAATAAAAAAAATTGCTATAAATCTGTCAAGTTCGATAAGATGCACCCAAAGAAAGCTTTTTCTTTAAAAATTACATACATATGAGAAAAATTATCCGAATAAATAAAAATACAAACACGCATTTCGTGCGAAAATCTTCTACGTAAATATTTGAGAGTCTTCCAAGACACATATCTATATAGGCTGAGGTCACCTCAACCTTCAATACTTTGTGTGACTAAAATCTACAATGAGGACAGTAGTCCGAATAATCAATAATAATGATACAATACCATCTGATATAGATTGTATGTATTTTTGTAGATATTGGATTTAGGATAAATGCCATTTATTATTTAAAAGAGAAATTAATTCTAATTATTTTTTTAATACTATGTTGGTTATTCCAAATGTATGTTACTAAATATATGTGTGATAATGCAGAATTAAGTCCTTATCTTAGATGTAAATTTATTTAATAAAAAGTCCACACTGCTTTGCGAACATATATCTCAATACGAACTAGATATAATCTTAATAATGTGTATGCACTGTAATTTATTACAAAACCAAAGTTAAGCCATATTATGGCACGTCAGCTAGTTCATGACTTGATAATACAAGACGCTGTATGAAAAAGGATGTTGACGAGTAATAGTGCAATAATATAAAAAGCATATCGCGTTATATTTACTGACATAAATATATCAACGACTGAAGATCGCTTTTAAAGTGAATATTCCAATGCAGCATCCTCATTTGGAGAGAGACAGTTCAACCCGTCAATGGGAATTTCCTGTCCCGTATAGTATAGTTGTCATATAGTTCCCATTATAAAAGTTTCATGGAAATTCTTATGACACAATGCGACAACATTTTTCATTTACATCCAATTGAAATCATGCTCAAAAACCCTTACTAGATGGTTATGATGTAATTGAGCTATACACACTCTTATATGCTTCAAGAAGTAATATAATAATTAATTAAGAAAACATATCTATTAAAACTGCCATAATGATACGGGACGAGAGATAAACAGTAATAGAGAATCAGAGTAGTGTTATTGATTAATTAATTGCGTCGATGATTTCTGCCAAAAAAATAAAAAATGGAAAAAAAAGCATTTATAATAAAGTCGTATGAAAGATAGGAAATGAAACATAACCTTAAAAAGATCGCAATCACTCATGCAATGGAAGGTACCAAACCCCATTAGAAAAATAGAAAAATATATTAAAATGTGTTCATTAGCCTAGATTATCCAAGTATATAAGAACTTAAAACACTTTCATACGAGTTTTGGCGGTTAAAAAATTTACTTTAGACTGTAAAAAATTCCTAAGATTTCTGTAGAATTCATCAGTAATATTACAAAGAAAAAAACTTAGTTAATAAGAACAAACAGTGGTCTGCACTGCTCCATGTATTGAAGCAAGACGACCCATTAAATATTCTGTGGTATATATATAGATATATATATATATATATATATATATATATATATATATAGATATATATAGATAGATATAGATATATATAGATATATTATATATATGTATGTGTATATATTTATGTGCATATATAGATTATATATATGTATATATTATATATACGTTTATATATACATCTATATACATATACATAAATATATTTACATAAATACATATATACACATATATACATATACACGTATATCTATAGACATACACCCATATATATATTATTTTATATGTACATATAATCACACAGACATATATATATATATATATACATCCACATAGATATACATACCCATACACATATATATATCCATATATATATACATATAAAAATATATACATATATATATATATATATATATATATATATATATACAGAAACATACATATATACATATACCAAAAAATACACACATTTATACAAACATACATAGATATACACATATGCACATCTATATGTATAAATACACATATAAATACATATATATACATA
Source organism: Euprymna scolopes (assembly GCF_053919585.1). NCBI lineage: Eukaryota > Metazoa > Mollusca > Cephalopoda > Sepiida > Sepiolidae > Euprymna > Euprymna scolopes. Next base: position 43,897,336 of record NC_136515.1, on the reverse strand, counting down.
TATATACACATACATATAACATATATATAATTACCAACATATACATATATTTAAATATATATACATATATGTATATATACATATAAAAATATATACATATATAACATATATATACATATATACTGATGCATATGTATAAATGAATATATACATATATAAATATATATATACATATATATATACATTCACCTTCATATATACATATATATATATATACATAAATAAACAGACATATATACATATATATAAATACATTACTATATATATATAAATATGTATACATATACACATACATATATCTACATATATATATCCACATATGTATATCTATCTTTCTCTCTCTCTATATATATATATATCAACATAACACCATACATATATAAATACATACACAGATATATACATCTACATATGCATTTATATATATATATATACATATATACATAAATATATACATATATAGACATATGCACATACATTTATATAGACATCTATAATGCATAGATATTTATATACGTATATGCACATATATACATATATACATATATATATACATATGTTTATTCATATATATGCATACATATACATACATACATATATATATACATATATATATATATATATATATATGTATAATAATTGATGATTGCAACGTCTTGCCACTCCCTCAGTCACCTGAAGTCCATGAGCCCAAAAAATTATTTTTTTTTACTCTTGAAGATTGTCATTTAGATCAATTATTACATGCGTTCAGCATTTGCAGCCTCAACGCGTCACCATCTTTCCATCGCCACAGGACCACTTTATAGACAAATGCGTGAGGGAGTATCTTACACAGATGGTGTTAGAGATTCTTGGCTTTGTACGACAGCTGAGCCTTTCTCTCGGTTAAAACTATTGAGATTCAGCAACACGCAAGAGCAAGATAGCCAGCAATATGTAAAACTGCTTACCAGCTTCATGCGGGTACTGTTCTCCCGCTTAATGTTTTTTTTTGTTTTTAATAATCAGGGATGTGCTTCTCCTAGAAAGATTGCCTTCAGCACGGCTTACAGAAGTCCTCTCCACCCCAACAGACACGTACATATACACAAACAAAGACGGGGCAAGGTGGCCGTTGACCATTAAAGGGTTCATTCGCGAATTGGAATGTCTTGTTTTTAATCCTTCAGTAAGACTACCCACCCTCCTCAGCAAAAAAGAAGGGTAGGGCAACCAGTTTAGTTGCCGGTGGCCCGACCATGAGGCAGGTAGTGCTGGGTTACATCGTACCAGTAGAATATGACATGGGCTCACACACACAGATTTATATATATATATATATATATATATATATATATATATATATATATGTATATATATACACACACACCTAGATACATATATACAGACCCACATATATACATATATATACACACATACATAATTACACATATATATACATATATATATATATATAAATAAATATATACATTAATAAATACATACATAAATATATATATATATATAAATACACAAATATATATATATATATAAATATACATACTTATATATATAAGTATGTATATTTATATATATATATACTTATATGAATATAGATAGATAGAATAGATATGCATATATATATAAATATATATAAGTAAATATATATATATAAATATATATGTGTGTAAAGATTTATTTAAGTATATATATATAAATATATATATATAAATATATAGATATGAATATATTTAAATGTATATATTAATATATATATATATATAATATATATAAAAATTATATAAATATATATATTTATATAAATATATGCATAAATATAAATATATAAATATATATCAATATATATATATAAATATGCATATAAATATATATATATATATTTATATACATATACATATACATGTATATATATACATGTATATATATATATATATATATATATATATATATATATATATATATATATATTTCTACTGTTTCCAGCGTAATAGATGTATGGAAACTAAAGCCGCTTTCAGGACTGCCAGCAACCATTGTAAGAAAGTAATAAAGAATGCCAGAGAGTTGTATGCTCAATCTGTTCAGTCCAAAGTAGCTGAGCAGGTGCTTGGTTCCCACCAGTTTTGGCAAATAGCAAACAGAATCCTGAACAGAAGCGTGTGTTCCATCCCAACTATTATCAATGGACCTGAGGTAATCTCGTCTTCATCAGACAAAGCCAAACTCTTTGTCAGCAACTTTGCAGCTAATTCTACCTTTTGCGATCAAGGCCGCCAACCCCCAATATTTCCTCCTGTATCAGAAAACACGCTATGTGATATACGTATATCTGTACGTGATTTTGCCAAACTAATCAAAAACCTTGATTCCAGTAAAGTAACTGGCCCTGACGGTATTCCAATTATAGTACTCAAAAAACTTCAACTTGAACTAGCGCCAATACTTACAAAACTGTTTAAATGTGGTCTTAAGGAGAATAGTTTCCCATCTCCCTGGAAAATTTCATCAGTATGCCCTGTATTTAAGAATTGAGGTGACCGCTCATCCCCCTCTCAGTACAGGCCAATAAGTCTCCTGTGCGTCATGAGTAAGTTGCTGGAATCTGTGTTAAAGACAGAAGTAATCAACCATCTCAGCAAAAATAACCTTCTTAGTGACACACAATATGGTTTCCGTTCTGCTAGATCTACATGCAGATGTGCTTATAGTTATATCTCACAGGATTAGCAAATTTCTCGACGGTGGCAACCTTTCTAGGGCAATTGCTCTTGACATATCTAAGGCCTTTGATGAGGTATGGCATAAATGTTTACTTCAGAGGATCTCTAGCTATGGTATTGCTGGAAATGTCTTCTCAATTATTAAATCATTTCTTTCTGATAGGTTCATAAGAGTAGTAGTTGAGGGGCAAAAATCAGAAGCTCACAGTATTAATGCCGGTGTCCCTCAGGGGTCCATTCTGGGCCCAACTCTTTTCCTTATCTACATTAATGATCTTCTAAATCACATCCTTACATCATTTGTAGGAATTTATGCTGACGACACTACTATTTATGGTACCACATCTAAGACAGTAAACGACCAAGTTCTCTCCAATTCTCTCTCCTCTGATCTTGAGCACGTAGTAAAAGGGAGTAAGGAGTGGCTGGTTACTTTTAATGCATCTAAAACCAAGCTTCTCTCTTTACATCATCAACATTCTGATCCACATCTGGCATCAATTGAAATGAATGGCTCTCGTCTTCAGGAGGCCTCAAGTTTTGACAAGCTTCTTGGCTTGACCATTACTCCTAAGCTTAAATGGAACACGTACATCAAATCTGTTGCCAAGGCCGCTGGAAAATGTGGGATCTTTCTATCGATCCGGTAGATATCTCACTGCTGATGCTATTCTCTATCTATATAAGAGCCAGGTACGTCCAAGGATGGAATACTGTTGCCACATCTGGGCAGGAGTTGCTAGAAAGGACTTGGCCTGCCTTGATAGAGTTCAAAATAGACTTCGTAGCCTCGTAGGAGCTGTCCTTTTCTCTTCCTTGCAACCTCTATCTCACAGAAGAGATGTTGCGAGTTTGTCTCTGATGTATCGTTATTTTCATGAAAGTGTTCGACTGAGCTTCAATCTATGGTCCCCCCTCGTCAAACTTTCACAAGAAACACTCGTCTAGCTGTAAACACTATCAATAATTCCCCCCACTCTTTACCTGTGCCTAAACCTAAACGTAGATTCCATGAACAAAGCTTCTTTCTTAGAACTGCACGCCTGTGGAATTGTCTTCCGTTTTTTCTGCTTTCCGGCTGACTACGATATGGTTGTCTTCAAGTCTAACGTAAATAAGTTTTTGATGAGCCGTTCCATATAAGTTATCAAATTTACCAAATTTTCATTACTAATGATTACTATATTGTCCAATTTCTACTGTACACTCTTTAACCCTTATCTTTGAGTGGTTTCTTAGCCTTGATAATGTGGTGATGCCTATGTAATATATATATATATATATATATATATATATATATACATATATATATATATATATATATATATAAGAAACATTCCCTTTACGGAAAAATCAGCATGTGAGAAACATTAACCCTTGAGGTAACCTCCGTGGAATGCCCCTTTAAATATTAATATATCACCTAATGTTCGTATTCTTATTTAAGAACACAGTCATAAGAAGTTTCCACAAAAAAAACCTTTAGCCATATATCCCATTTGTAGAGTTCTTAAATTAGATTTCATTATTTCTTTATTTCACATAATGAATTACTTTCTTAACGGAAAATGAAGCATGTGAGAAACATTTATCTTTGTGGTAACCTCCGTAGAAAGCCCATTTATACACCGTTAAGAGAATTTTTCTTTTCTTTTTCTTTAAACAATGCTCCATTGTCAAGAGGGTTTTTTTCATAAAGTCTAATTTTTTTGGAAAATTTTTAAACGATATAATGTTTGAAATCGTCGACCGGTCATGGAAACAATTGTAACGTCAAATGAAATACACCTTTTTGTGGTATCAACAACTTTTTGAGGTCTTGGTTTTGCTTACACAGTATATTAATGCTCAATTATGAAATGTGCCAATTTTGCAGCTTACTTTTTAAGTCATCTCTTTTTGGCTTAAAAATTATTGGTATGTGAAAATTTACGTGATTACACGAACTCAGTCTATTACATACAAGTCTATACTGCTCCTTATTGTGAGCTGAAAAATACACCAATATAAACATGTTCTCAAAAAGGAATCTACTTTTACACCAAAGTACATAGCAATTCTAGGACACAAGCAATACACAATGGGCATGATCCAGCCGATAAAGTATTTCACTAAAAGAATCAGATGGAAGGTATATCACCACACTATGAAAAATAATGAGGACAACAACATCACCGCCGCTTTAGATAACGGCAAGAATGAAAACCCTTCGGAGGAAGACAGCGTGAACTATTGCACACTCTACTACATAAGAACTAGAAAATGCCACCATAGTTACAATGCTTAGAACGTTTTGAGCAGGACTTGATAAATATGGTAATGGGTTTTAAAGTTTTAAAAAGCATGCATATTTAAACCCCATGTTAAGAAACATTAATAAGACCTTCAAAAAATAATGGAGAACCCTAACCTCATGGTCCCAGCAGATAAAACTATGAATATTTAGAGTATGAATTTTCAAACATATAACAATCTCATTCTAACTGAACTTAATAATAAGTACAAGAAAGCAACTGAAAAGGATCTATTTAGAATCAACTTGTTAGCATTAAAATATGTGAGAAAATTAACATTCAGGATAAAATAGAGGTTTACACCCCACTTAACCCTCGGTTTTTAGTGAAGGACCATAAACTGAGCTTCAATCATATACCCAGTATTTGACTTATAGCTCCATGCGCATCCGACATAGGTAATATCAGTAAAAAGTAAAACTACTAGACAGAATCATACCAACCTCAAAATCAAAAATTAAGAACAGTCTATGATTTCTTCAGGTGAAGTAAACAAGTGGTTTGATAGGTTCCCTAAAAAAAAAAAAAACGCAAATTTATCATTTTCGACATAGATGAGTACTACCCTTCTATTTCCCCTAGACTCCTTGAGAACTAGAAAAAGATGAAACTGACTTAACACAGCTTGAATTTGAAAATATAAAAATTGCCAGGAAAACTTAATCAGATATAACGGTGAAGTGTGGACTAGAAAAGATAGAGAGGGTCATTTTGAAAGCACAATGGGTGCCCCAGACTCCGATTAGTTACTGACTCGTTGGTCTTTACTTACTAAAGTAGATAGATAACAAAATTCCGGGTTTATATGGGGAACTTTATAGGGATGATACAATTTTCGTAGTTAGTTCTAGCGATCGTATTACTGAAAAAACAAGAAAAACATCAGAAGTTTTTTTTTTAAAGGAATTTGGATTAGAGATAACAATTGACAGCAATTACAAGATAGTTAACTTTCTGGATGTTACCCTCAACTTAAACAATAACACATCATCATCGTGTCCGAGTAAGAGTGCCCTCTGTTGTGGCTTCTGTGGGTCCTCAGGTGAGTATAGATCCCAATCCTAGACTCAATTTCTCTTGTGCAATTTGGGCAGATAAAGGTAGTAGTGGTGGGGTGGACAGTGCTCCTCCATGCCAATCTGCTCGCAGCCACGTTCCCCATGTCTCAAGGTCCATGTTAAACCGCTTTAAATTTACTTTGAGGTTGTCCTTATACCTCATCTTTGGCCACACTGGGCACGCCTTTCCTCAACAAACTGAGAGTAGAAAATCTGTTTTGGGAAGTGGAGATCCGGCATTCAGACCACATGACCAGTCTTTCTGAGCTGGCGTTGAGCAAGAGTAGCGGTGATAGTAGGAATGCCAGCCTCAGTCAGGACGCTGGTGTTGGTGCATCGGTCCTTCCAACTGATTTTGAGGATTTTTTGGAGGCATCTTTGGTGGTACGTCTCCAGGGGTTTTCCGTGCCTCGCGTATGTGGTCCACGTCTCTGATCCATAGAGAAGAGTGGGCAGCAAGACAGCTTTGTATACCATGATTTTGGTCTTTGCCAGAAGGTCACGGTTCTCAAATACTCTCTTCCTTGACCTTGAGAACGCCCCAGTGGCACAGCTGAGACTGTGTTGGATTTCATCATCTATGTTGGCTGTCGATGATAGGATGCTGCCTAGGTATGGGAAGTTGTCCACATTTTCCAGTCTAGCGTTGTCGATGGAGATGTTTGGGGTAAGACTGGAGTACTGCTTGGTGGTGATTGATGGAGGATTTGATTTTTTTTTATATATTGATTGTTAGTCCTAGCTGTTTGTACGCCCTTGTGAAGGCAACCAGTGTACACGGTAGGTTCTCTTCTGAGAGGGCTACAATGGCGTTGTTTTTTTCATACTGTAGCTCCATAATGGATATGGTGTTCGTTCGACCTTTGGCCCTGAATCTGCTGATGTTAAAATGTCGCCCGTCACTTCTGTACATAATCCGAACTCCACGGGGAAGATGTTTGTCCGTTAGATGGAGGATAGCAGTAATAAAGATGGAGAAGAGAGTTGGGGCAATGACACGTCCCAGTTTCACTCCCGTGTCAACCCTGAAGGGATCTGTTTCATCTCCACTACTACAGAGGACTGTAGCTGACATATAGTCATGTAGCAGTCTCAGTACTCGTGCTCAGAACATAACCTGATCATCACGAACACACTTTTCCGACAAAAAAAAAACGTATTCAAAACATCATGGATGCACCCTCGAAGTAAAATCAGGCACCTCATTGACTATGTCATTGTTTGTGCCAAAGACCGCTGTCATCTGCTGCACACCAGGGCAATGACCAGTGCAGACAATTGTTGGACCGACCACAATAACACATATGAACCTTATCATGGGACCCATGTAAAAGTGAGAAATTACTGCAAGAAATAAAATGTAGGGAAACATTCAAGATGGCGCCCGACTCTCTCTTTAACACGGTAAGATATCCTCAACACGGCACAACAAGCAACAGCCACACGATTCCCCAGCCAACTCAATCGTCCCTCCCCACGTCTTTCCCCTCACCCGCTTTTATCGTCGTTCTAGGTCGGCTAAATTTGCATATTCCGAGAATTCGTGTGACTTTGCGAGACATCATACTTTACAAAAGACGGCGGTCGCCATCTTGGTCCCTCTTTTCTATTTTTGGTCGGTAACGCTGAGCTGGTCTCGAGGTAAGTCTTTTTCCCCTCATCCGTCTCTCCCACGTACCCACACAACACGCAAACACGCGGGCGCTTATCTCCTGGATGCACGTTACAACCCAACCAGAAAATATTCTACATAGTGTACCGATCGAATCATCCGAAATGCATGAAGAATGCGTTGATCACCAACATTTCCAAAAGAGTTTCAGAACTTTCTAAGAATGAGAGCCTTTTTGATAAAAACAAGGATTATTACAATACTGTCCTTATGAGATCGAGATACAACGGAAAAATTGAGTATAATAGGACCGATAATAGTAAAGACAACAAAACTAACTGCGCAATCTCGTATAACATAGCAATGACAGCTAGAAGAAAAAAAACAAAGATAAATAAGGGAAACGTTTAAAGTGATCAAAGGAATTATAACGGTGGGGGAAATAATAAGAGCAGAACAGGAAAGGATGAGTGTGTTACCATTAATAAAAGAAATATACGCAAGAGACAGGTTTGGTTCAATTCACTATCCAGCGAGCAGATCAAAAATAATATACCTAGGGAATTCTATAGAATAATAGATAAAAACTTCCCCTGGAGAATACGTTAAGCAAAATAATAAATAGAAACTTTGTAAAATTATCTTTCTCAACATCTAGCAACAAAACTAACACTATAGTAAGCTCCAACAATAGAAAAATCGGCAAATTAAGGAATAATAACGAATTAGCATCAAATGAAAGCATCTTAGACAGAAAATGTTATTGCAGAGTACCATGACACCGCCCCTTGGGTGGGAAATGTCTAACCTCGGATATAGTGTATGAATGCGAGATAAACACCGACAATACTAAGAAGATATATCTTGGGGCCACGGGACCCGTGTTAAGGATAGATATAGAAACCACGTAGTATCCTTTAAAAAAGAAACGGGGATCGAAACCAATAGAGATAGCGTTAAAGATAGCAGGGGGGGGATTCAAGAATCAGCATGAAAAATAAAAACCAAAAGAGGAATACCACTGCATTAGATTATTGGGTAAGGGAACTTAATAGAAATAATGGAGAGTTTGAATAAAAATGGTCAGTAGTGGAGAGGGGGAGGAAGTATACCCCAGGGAAATCAAAAAGGTACAATCTATGTTTATTGGAAGCCTTTTACATAGCGAATTCTACAGAGGACATTTTGAATAAAAGACTAGATGCCATACAGGATGTCTTCACAGGAATCGGTTTCTGTTATCACGCCTTAAATGTTAGTGAGGTATAACTTTTTACAACAATCAGGATCCTCGGATGCAATGATTAAATTTTAATGTAGAGTTGAATAGCTTAAAATAATATCATCTAAATGAAGGATCCAAATCTAATAAGCACATATCATTTCTATTATTCTAAATTAAATAAGAAATATAAATAAAGTATAAAGCTCATTTAAACATTGACATTTTGTTCCACATCGGTTAGCATTTTTGGATTCAGTTGTAGCAGTACTGATGGTGAAATAAGTGATACCACCTTCATATCAATAAAACAACTAAACAATAAACTAGAAATTATTATTAAAAAATTAAATTAGCAATTTGGGCACTGCAATTTAATTTAATTGCTTTTGTTATCTAACATCTTAAGTTTGTAGGATCCATGCTAGTTTATTTATTTATTTACTTAACTCTTTGTTCTAAAGTGTTTTTTTTCCATAAATGAAGGGGTAGACATCTTCTAATCGGTGTGAAACCCATTTGTAGCTATTGGGTGGTTTTGTTGTCAGAATAATAATTAGAGGATATATACCATTTTTTTAGATACCCAAGAATACAACACACGCATTATAATTCTGGCTTTGAAGACATAAGCAACCTAAGTTGTTATTGGATTAATAACAGATGTAGGTTAAACCCATGGGTAAAAACCAGTTTTTTTTTTAGATTAAAAACATAATTTATATCTTTAATTTGTTAAATAAGCTATCGTAGCACTTTCTGGGTCTGTTGCTTAAATTAATTATTAAATAAAAGACGCTTTCTAGTAATCACAAGACCGAAAACATCAAACGGTCTGAATTATCTTACTTTAGCTGTTACGGTAAATTATATTGACCTCTTTCCCAACAGAATTAATTATTAGCAATTAAAAACATAATTGGATTATCTACATTCGTAATTGTTTCTTTAGTTATGATAATGAAACTTATTTAAATAGAATGATAATACATTTTAAAACATTAAATAATGCTAAATAGATTAGAATCCTTTACTCAAAATGCTGTCTAAGAACTAATGTATGTAATGCAGTCTTTTTCTTTATGCTCATATTCAATTAAAAAGTAAACCTAAAATGGTCTTAAATCTGAGAATTAAAACAATCTATAATTCGTAAACATTACTTGCCACAAATGAGAAAATGAAAAACTAAAATTAACCGAAAAGTGAATGCAATACATATATCCAAATAGACATATATATATATATATATATATATATATATATATATATATATATATATATATATATTTATATATATATATATATATATATAAATATACACATATATTAAGACATATATATTAATATACATATACATATATAACTAAATATGTACGTGTATATATATGTGTATATATGAATATATATATTTATAGATATACATATATACACATACATATATATATACACATATATATATATACACTTACATATACACATATATATATACATATATAGAGAGAGATACATATACATATAGATACCTATACATATATACGTACATATATAGGTACTTATACACATATATACATGCATATACATGTATATATATAAATATATATACATATATACATATATACATATGTATATATACATATATATATATATATATATATACATATGTACATATTCATATCTATAATATAAAGCTGAATGTCTGTGTGTGTGTGTCTCTCTGGTCACAAATATACTCCTATATGGTTTACTATCTTAAAAAGCTGATTACATATAATGATAGAAGATGTATCGACACACAGGAATTGGTATGTTCGATCTGGCAGAACGGTGGCTCATTAAAATTGTGGGGTGTGCCTGGTCCACAGTGTGTGGAAATAAAAAATAAAACATTTAAAAAAAACGTTTACAAGTGTTTTTAAGATGTAGATGTACATAAGAATAGTTTTGTAAAATCACAATCTAGACCCGGTAAACGAAAACGGTATACATGAAAATTAACAATATCTAAAAAACAAACTTAAAAATATATACATGTTCATATATATTTAAATATATACATATACATATATGTATATATGTATACATACACATTATACACATACATATATATACATATACATAAATACACATATATATGCATATTATATATATATAAATATATACACATTATATACATATATATGCATATAAATATATACATATTTATATACATATATACAGGTATACATATACATATGTACATATATATACATACATTTACATAAATATACATACATAATTTTTTTTCACTTTGACCCCTATTAGGACCCGTCAACATTTATTTAGGGGGGGCTTAAATCAAGTTATTTAGTTAGATCACTGTCCAAGGAACCTATATTGTAAAATTTCAAGTGTTTAGACCCCAAATTGACGGAGGAGTTGGTAGAGTTCTAAACGTTCAAATCGTTGCACTTTGCCCCCTTACCTAAGTACACTCTATATGAAAATTCTAGTCTGTAGACTGAAAATTGACAGAGTCATTGCGAAGGAAAATGTACACGGACACACAGACAGACCCACATACTCGTTCAATTTTTATAGATATATGCATATATATATGTAAACATACATACATATACATATATATATAAACATATATATAAATACATACGTATATATAGGCTACATATAAGCATATATATACATACATAAAAAATATAAACATATGTATACATACATATATATATATACATATATACATATATATACGTGTATATATAAATATATATACATATATATGCATGTGTATATGTATGTATACATATATATACATGTATATAAATATATATATATATACATATATATTACTTTATATACATGTATATATGCATATATATACATATATATTCATATATATACATATCCACATATATATACATATTTATACACATATGTAAGCATATATACATATATATACATGCATATATACATATATATATGCATGCATATATATATACACATACATACATATATGCATGTATACATGTATATATATGTACGTATATAAAGGGCGACATAACTCTTTTTCTGGGTCAACGGCCAACTAGCACCGTGTATATTTGTGTGTGTATATGTGTATTGGGGTAGAGAGGGCTCCCGTAAGCCGTGGTGAAGGCATCCATTCTATTCAATAAAATAAAAAGCTATAGCAAACATCTAAATGACTACTTTTAACACAGTTCCTGATTTCAAAAAAAGAAAAACTAAAAGATTCATCTGCCTTACTTTTAATGCTTGGTTTATTTTTGGTGTCTTTTCAATTCAATAGAAATCCTCCTAAATTTGCTGATGAGGAGACCGTGCTTACCAAAAAAACTATGTATAATTGTTCTACGTGACTTCATGTATACCATAAATAAAAAGCACGGATTTCCGAAACGATCGTACAGATAATTGACTTTGTTGTTGTTTCTTTCTTATGAAACTGATTTTTAATTTAATTAAAATTTGATTTTTAAATTAATTTTTTTTTTTTTTTAATTTTTAAATTATAAATCACATTGCTTAATATTGAATTAGCTCTAGGACATTTAACTATCGAGCTTATTATATATCTTAATTACAACGAGCATTTCCTGTATTTTAATTAAACTAGTAATTTCACTATTACATTAAAATACACTTAGCTCTTTAGACTATTATTCTAATCTCCTTTAAATTATATATATATATATATATATATTTATAATGTGCTTATAAATTTGCAATTTGGTATGCAAGTAAGTTTAAGAGAATATAAGACAATTCGTCAAAAACAAGAGACTATACATGGTTAATTACTGGATTTAATAAAAAGAATTACCCTAACTTCAGTAATTGACAAAACTCGGCGTTATGTGATATATTTCAAAGAGATGGCGAGTGCGAGAATTACCGTTCATTAAATAGATTACGCACCGGAACCTATTATCTAATTGTTGTATAATACATTATAAATAGGAATAATGTATCTCTGTATCATAAATCAATTTTAAATTTAAATCAATTCGAATACATATTTTCTGTTTTTCAAGTTTTGTTTTTGTTTTTTTTTAATTTTTGCTTCTTCCTTTCTTCTAGTTTCGTTAGATATTTTTTTAGGCGGTGTTTCCTCTACGATATAATAGCCTGGATATGGAGAAAATGAAAATTATCAAATATTGAATTAGACCTATTAATATTATCCTACAAGCTTCTAACACTAAACTACATCTTGTCAGATAAAAATGTAATGACCTTATGTATTAAGAGGTGCTTTCAAATTGCATTATTACGATTATTAAACGTTTACATATATGGCCTGGATTTTCATTTTTCTAGTGAAAATATTGCGACAGAAAGCTATAAGATAGTAACCCCTTTCATGAACGATCGACAAAGCTGAATACTTCATTTAATTTCCAGCAAGAGAGCATTGAGAATGGTTTGTACTATGTAGAAAAATAAATACTAGAAGACAAAGGCCCTTCATTTTAATGTTATTTCTCTTGTATTCGTAGCTCTCTAACTTTTTCTATTAAAAAACACGAGACTTTAGTTTTGGACTGACCAGCATTCTACACAGCACGTCCTGAACGTCTTATACAGTAATTACTTGTGTTGTGAATGGTATAGAGAATAAAGTTTAGAGAAAAAATAAGATTCGTTTTTTTAGTACGATTCAGGTTTTCGTAGTTCTTCAATCTTAGTTGTATTACAAATGTGATATTGTGACAGTTAAACTATCCTAGTATATTATATATTCCAGTGTATTTCAATAAATGATACTTAGACACTTTCTCCTATATTTTATGACACGGTGCATATACATTTAGAATTGAGAACACACTGTAATGTTTGTGGGATAATGACATTTAATTAAGTGACTATTGCCAATAGCGGCACAATGCAATTTATATATATATATATATATATATATATATATATATATATATATATATATATATATATGCTGGAAAAAAACTAAGCATTGAGTGTACAAATTATTGTCAGGCAGAAATGTCAGAAAAGTGGTATGAAATATATCATCAATTACCTCAGAATTTCACTTATGTTTAAGATAAGTTGTTGATTTAAGCAAAACAGCTTCTTTACTTTCAAAACATATAGCAGGTTAGTTCGATTATTAACAATATTGGTCGATTTATATTCACATAAAACGTCTTACAATATTTTGTTCAGCAGACATGTATTAGTTGATTATCATACAACATACTCAATAGTCATTATCACTTAATAATACTGGGTGAAAAGAGTTCAGAATTAACATATAACATCGAGATTATGTAACAAGGTTGTAATCAATTTTTTTTTATATATTCGCTAATTTTCTATAAGTGCTTATTGTTTTGAAGCAATACGTGAAAAGGATTTGGAGTTATGTCAGAAGTCTCCCAGAAACGCAGATAAAATGCTCAGGATTTTTCCACATAAATAAAAATAAAACTTTCTCCGAGAAAGGCTTTTACAGTTAGATAATGGACCAAATTGTGTAAGTCATTGCTGAGAATCTACGCACGTATTCTTATTTTACACAAAACAAAATCGGATTAACTTCCAAAGGTATATACTTTCTGGGATGAAAAGATACATTATCGTAAGTTTTAAAGTGTACACAAGGTGCAGGGGCTTACTTTTGAATATGGAATCCTTATTTTATGTTCATTGTATATGATCATTTCTACAAAGATGTACGACTGTGTGTACATGTGTAACAGGAAAATAATTGTACATATACGTAAACATGAGTCTAAGAAGTACCTGTTTAGTATAAGACAGTTATTATACAGTAAATAATATTAAAACACCTCAAACCTAAAGCTCATGTTAAATACCAGCAACTTGGCTTTGGTCAGTTGTTTTAAGAATTATCGATTTCCCTCCCATCCTATAATAAATAAATCCAACTACTACTTCAAAATAATTAAACTGGTAGGAGGAAAAAAAATCAATGTTTGGCTTAAAGTTGAGTCTTTTTGAACGATCGATATTTCAGTCCAAGTCCGATCATAACAGGGAAATGATTCAACACTCAATATCGATTAATATTATTGGTTTCTACGTCCTTTTCATAAAGTACATCGATCGATCACTAAAACCAGAGTGATTAACCAAAAGCCGATCACCGCGATGAAGCCATTGTTCACGATCGATTCTTAGGCAAGACTATAAATACTAGTAGGAAAGGTTATGGATGGGATGATATAGAGAGGGAACGAATACGAAAGATAATATATGAGCATAATCAGCACTCTAGTTAGCTGATCAATACGGTAGGTCGGATCGATACTTACTATCGAAGTAAATCGTAATTATAAACAGGTCAATATAGCAATTCATAAATGTGAACAAATGGTAGAAGTAAGAGAATATCTTAATCAGGAAGCTCGTGAAAAATAAAATGTGCGCGTGTCTTGAGATGATAACACACTTTTAGATTTCAATAAGGAAATTGTTATATTAGCTTTTTTACTTTTGTAGCAGCACTTGTAATAAAATGTACCTCGTGTAATATGCCCTGTATGTCTTAAGATTAAAAACGATAACATGCACACATCATAACAAGTGTAACGAATGTCTTGCTACAGTCAACTTCTTCATGTGGGCATATGCTTGAGGTACAAGTTGTCACACACAAACATTAAACATACTAAGTATTAGTAGCGATGTGGACGAACAGGTGTTGTAACTTTATTTTTTTTTTACACAGACTTCAAATTACTCTTCAATTTCATATCCGGACTAATTTGAGGTGTAAGGGACAACATTACACCACATAAATTGGAAGAGTTATAATAATAATAATTGAGCTGAGTGTTTTGGAATCTAGTTTGTTGCCTTGTTCACTTGGAGCGTTTTCAATTTATTTTATTAAAGTTAGTTTTGCAGTGTCTCGATGAATTCATACACTTTAGTAAGAAAGCCTATCCCAGTATATTCTCTCATGTAAAATTTTAACTAATTATATATATATATATATATATATATATATATATATATATATATATATATATATATTGCTGTTACGAAATTTTACTAAACAAGCTGTACCTGGCCACGCGTTGTTGTGGCGTAATTTGTGTAAATCGAACCCCTACTAAAAATGATATTTTTTAATAGAACTAGTGTGGCAAATGGTTATGTTTGTTTTCCGCATATAAAGTTAATTAATAAATAAAATAGTTTATGAATTTATTTCTTTGCGGACAGTTATCCTCATCCCCAATAGTTGATGTCTCACGACAGCCCGTGAATTTGTAAGTAAAAGCGGAATAAGAAATAGGTATTTTTGTACTTATGTTATAGCATACTTATTGAAGCGAGCCGCATGGGAAAACGAAGAAACTGACAAAGAAACACGAAGAGAAATAAAAATCGGAGTGAGAGAGGAGCGAGCAAAAGAGCGAGAAAGTGAAGCAGTGAGAGGGAGAAACGGAGAGTTGGATATATATATATATATATATATATATATATATATATATATATATATATATATAATGTTGATTCCGTAAAAAAAAAATTTCGGCCGAAAACTACTTTAAAATACGAAGTATCGAGCTAGAGATCAAGGGAGAGAGAAAGAGGGAGAAATATATATATATATATATATATATATATATATATATATATATAGAGAGAGAGAGAGAGAGAGAGAGAGAGAGAGAGAGAGAGAGAGGGTGGAGATTAAAAACTGTTGTAGATTATGCTTTCGCCCTAAAACATTTTCGAGCTAACGAGAAAGAGAGAGAGAGAGAGAGAGACAGAGAGAGACAGAGAGTATGTGTGTTTTGGGGGGATGGTATTTATGAGTTGACGAATAATATATTGAAAAATCTTTACATGTCTGACAAAATAATGTTTAAAGTATACGCTTAGAAGTAGGGTTTCTTTCTTTTTGCGAAGGTCCCAGTATAATATGTCCCAAAGCTTTTCAGTTGGGTCCATATCCGAGGACTGATGTAGACATGTAAGTTTACGAATCTCATTTTAGCTCAACAAAAGTTGTGCCGCCATAGCAAAGTGGAACATAGGTTCAGTCTTTCATATATAGCTTAAGCTGATTAATTTGACCGCTTGAGAGTGTTGGTAGGAATTCTTCATGCAATATTGTCAGGAAATGATGCAAATCGTGATTCACAAGAGAATAAAAACATTGATCATAAAAATGCCACAGGTCTCTCCACCATCTCATGAACTTAATCTTTTATGCAGTTGATTTTTATTAGATGAAGAAGAAGGTTATTTCTTGTGGAAGCCCAGCGTTTGAAGATACCTGACAGCTATTTTGGGACTTACACTAGCGGGTGTTTCAAGGTCAGAGGCTTTGCATCGAGGATCCTCTTTACTATTTCTTTTCATAAGGCACAAAAATTTTTAGAGCGCCCGATATTACATAGTTGAGATTTCTCCATCTTGTTTTCTACTGTGAATCGTACGATCGCTCTGTTAGAAGGCGAACGGAGGTTTAAAAGATGTCCTGCTATCTTGTGTTGACTAAGATCGTTTTCATGTTGATCCACGATTTGTTTTCATAGTAAGTCATATCGGTTTAAACTGCTTTGATTAGTGCCACTTTTTTTTTTTTGCTGTGTATAGATGCAATTTTAATGAGATAAGTTTTTTTCAAGAATCATTCTTAATTGTTAAATGTAAATAAACATATATTCATTTTAGGAAATATATTTATCTTTGTATTTATTCTTCTTCATGGTCCCTCTCTCTCTATCTATCTCTCTCTCTCTCTCTATATATATATATATATATATATATATATATATATACAGTCTTGGAAGTTTTTATCCTTTAAAACTATACAAAAAATACTTTTATCATTAGTTAGAAAACACTCCAGTCAGTAAGTCATTTAATCACCTGTAATCACTGCATCAACTCGCATATATATATATATATATATATATATATATATATATATATATATATATATATATATATATATATATATATTGAATATCCAAACAGTAAGTACGTAGTAATAACTTTGTTTGCTTTATAAAACAGCATAATAAAATACATTTTAGATAAAAGAAAATAGAAAAACGAGAATAATAATTTTAATACGAAAAGTTTAAGCTTGCTTTAATGTATTCTTCTTCATATAGTTTCTGAGAAGACGGTTTTTCCGATCGAATATGCAAATCACCTCAGACGCTAAACGCGGCCATAACGATTATACTATATACTTTACGACACCTCAGAAAAATCAAACAAAGCACAAGATTAAAACCCCTAGAGACTGTCATTATTTTCCATACCAAAGCGCAATATATATATATATATATATATATATATATATATATATATATATATATATATATATATATATATATATATATATATATATGTATGTATATGCATATATATATGTATATATATATATATGTATATGCATATATATATATATATATATATATATATATATATATATATAATGGACACCTCATTAAAATATGAGGCTAAAGAAAAGATCACGAACGAGATGGATTAACATCCTAATACAACACCTGAGTCCCAAACGGTAGTGGGACAAAGACAGATGGAAATATATATATATATATATATATATATATATATATATATATATATATATATATATATATATATATATATATATATATATATATATATATAATTATAAAACTCAAATGCCCTTGTAACGATGTATGTTACCTACTTTCCGGTTTACGGCATCCGGTTGCGCATGCCCGCATGATCTGCGCACTGAATATTAACGTTATTATTTCGAAATTATTATATTACATGGGGAGAGTGGGGTTTAAAATAACTTAAACGTAATACAGAAATGAATGATGAAAAATAAAACCCAGACAGTATTAACCATTGTTTATTTGTATAATTTAAACGCAAAACTTAAAAACAAAAGAACAGTTTGGATGCTGAATCATTAACGTTATTATTTCGAAATTATTATTTAAATGGGAAGAGTAGGGTTTCAAATAAACAGAACACCAAAGAACAATTGGGACGCTGAAATATTAACGTTATTGTTAACTGATTATCTAATATGGGAATTAAAATAACTTAAACGTAATACAGAAATGAACGATGCAAAAAAGCAGATATATCAAAATTTGAATTTAACTATAATAAGTATCATAGTGTCTGTCCAGTGCTCATTTACCTATGAGTATTGCCAACCACTTATAATTCAGTAACTGTAAATTGTTTATTTTTCAAAAATAACCAATTATAATAAACAGAACGACTTATAGAAATTTCTCTCTATATATTCTTTTTTTATTTTAATATACTTTCATAGAAATGTTTCTGTTATGTAAAACAAACTACTTTCTTTACGTCACAAGTGTCACGCCCATACATGAATTCCATAGCAAATATAACATACTGACCCAACGGGTCACGGGTAGTCTAGTATATATATATATATATATATATATATATATATATATATATATATATATATATATACATTTCTGTGAATTTGATTTTTGTATTGCTATTCATATTCAGCCCCCAGTTTTTATATTTTTTTCAAACCAGACATAACTTTGTTATACACTAGCGTCCAAAACTAACGGACAACATGTTAAAACCTAATATGTGTTGTAAATAACAACTGTTAAAAGCTTAAATTTTGACAACTGGTCGTTATAATCAATAATACCATACTAAAATTTTAATATTTTGAAAAAGAATAGATACAGAAGTATAACATAGGACCGACCACATATAAGGGACAAAATTGAAAAAAAAAAGATTTTCTATTTGATTTAAGTCAGGACTTTGTAGTGGTCAATCCATAATTTCAAGATATTGTTGCGAAGGTAACTTATTACCACTTTGCCTTATGAAGTGGGACATTATCTTGCGTGTAGCCCTATCGGAACCTGAATTCTGCAAGATTGGCACATGATCTTGAACAATGTTTTTATAGATCAGCGCGTTTACCAAAGTTTGTCACCGGACAAAAGGTGTTGTACCTTGGCTAGAAAACATTCCAAATACGATGACGCTTTCGCCCCCAAACGTAACAATTTTCTTAGTACACTTTTCACTTAATCCTTAATCAATACGTCTCTTTACATTGTTTTTTCATAATTTCCAAATAAAGTAAACAGGTTTTCATCAATGCAAAATACCTTTGCCCAATTTGCATATGCCCAATAGCAAATATAACATACTGACCCAACGTCTTTAGGTTGTTTGCAAAACCTATTATTCTTCGAACTAACACGTGGTTTCTTCCCTGTGGTTCGATTTAACAGCCCTATTTCTTGCAGTCGTCTAGAAACAGTCTGTCTTGACATATTAACACATGAAGTACTATTCATAACCATGTTAATTTCTGTGCACGTCTTAAAACGGTCCTTTAATTACATACAATTCATTATTCGATCTTCCCTTACCGAGGATTTGTGGGCTCTGCCTGTTTTAAAAACACTGACTATTTTGCCAGTATCATTGTAGGATTTAACATCCCTGCCAAAAACACGCCTGGAACGTTTCACTTTCTCTGAAATCTCTCTAGTAGTGTACCTTTCCATTGTGTAGCTTCACGATAGCTTGTCTCACAGAGTAATCAATTTTTTGGCGTTTCGCCATGGTGCCGACTGATTCAAATGACTAAGTAAGGCTTATTCTTTAAGGGAAATAAAAAAAAAATCATATAGCATACTGCTTACATTGTTTTTCTGATTTTTGTCCCTTACATTTAGACATTCTGTTTTTGAAAATAAATGAATAATTTGTATAAATCTTTTTCTTTCTTTTGCAAATGATTCAAATTTTAGTATGTTATTATGAGCGATAACGACTACCAGTTGTCAAAATTTCAGCTGTTCACGGTTGTTATTTCTAACAAATATCACGTTTTAAAAGTGCGTCCCTTAGTTTTGGGCGCTAATATATATGGTTCCTGGAATTGCATGCGTATGCAAAATATCGGTCTAATTTGCATACACTTATAAAAATTAATTTCAACTTATTCCCTATTAGTTTCATATTTTTATAGGATTTTCAACTTTAATTTGCTATTGCGTGTGATTATATCCATGCTGATATTCTAAATGATTGAAACCTGCCCAATATTTACGTAAAATCTTATAGTAAACACAAATTTCTTTCTATAGGAATATCTATTTATGTGTGCGTATATGCATATTTTAGTGAACATTTTGCCTACTAAACTCCACTGTCAACTTTTCATCTACAGACATAAAACTTAATATAGAGTGTATTCGAACTCATCCGAAAATTTATATTTGGATGTTCACCGTGGAAAAATCGGTGCAGAGTTATAAAAATTAAAACAAAAATGAATATCGTAGATGAAGATCGCTTAAACAAATGAGTGGAACATTAAACACATTTGAATATTACCATGGATTCTTGGGAAATTTTAAGGTTTACCTGATGCTTAGAGTAAGAGAGTAAGAGAGTGAGAGAGTAACAGAAATGTATAAGCGGGTTTTAAATTGTCATGAGTAGAATGAGGACTAACACATTTTTGTCTTCCTATAATATATAGTCCTCGAATCGGTGAAGTCGCTATTTTTTTCAAGCAAATTATTAATTCCCTGTACTAGTTGGGGACCCCACACCTTCGGATTTACCGGTCAGACACTACAAGTGCTTTCCGGCAATGATTGGCCTTAATAATTTAAAAGTGTAGTCATCAACAATTGTAGGTTTATCAGAGTTTTATAATTTTTTTAATATTTTAAAATACTTTTATAACGCATTTCAAGCCTTGTTCAGCTTTCTTCAGATATTTTCATATAAAGTATTTTTTAGTTAAAATTTGAAATTTCTTTTTGGAAAAAATGTAATCTCTTCCCAAAATAAGTGTGGTTTTCTGAAAAAAAAAACTCTCAGTAAATAAAAAGGCGATAAAATACATTTTGACATGATTATAAATCCTAAAATTGGATGAGAAACCGTAAATACCGAAAATATGTTTACATTATGCATTTTTTTAATTTTTAATCATGTCAAAACGCAATTTATATTTCCTTGGATTAATTAATTGACGCTATTTCTACTGATGAGTTAAGAACAAAATAGAGTCACTGATTGATATAATAGTTTAATGAATGATTTTGTGCTACGAAACAGATGTTATCAAGAAATGTAACTGTCAACTGAAGTAAAGGAATACATTCAAAGATTGTCAACATAGAATTTTCTCATTTATTCATTATATATATATATATATATATATATATATATATACATATATCATTTATTCATTATATATATACATATATATATATATATCATTTATTATATACATATATATATTTATTATTATATATATATATATATATATTTATCATTTATTCATTATATATATATATATATATATATATATATAAAGTTAGAGAAAGAGAGAACACAATTTAACCAGGTGTTTGTGATTCTGTGTGTGACAGACATCTATTTTATTTGATGTTTTTATTTACAATCTTTATTATCATGCTTTAATCTTAGTTCGAAACTAAATGTTTTATTTGGGCAAACATAATGCTACAATCCAGCAATGCTGTGATATATTTTCTTTCCGGTTTTAAGAAAAATTGAGTAAATTAAATGCTAAAATACTTCTGCGCATGCTTCGGCACGAACACACCAGTCTACAAATATGGCTATTATTTTATTTTATTGCTTTTTATAATTATTTGTATGCATGCATAACATTCAGAAGGACAGAATGTGTTGCTTAGTGAGAGCGTACAAACTATCTTCGTTGCCTCAAGTTAACGTCAGTCCATGCAAGAGAAGGTGACGGCAGGCTGAATGCCTTTTTTTTTTTGGAAAATAATGTTTCGGATGGGGTTGGGTCATATATTTTGCAATCTAATAAAGAAGCTAATGAACCTGTGATAATGAACGTTGAGAAAATGTTACTGGGAAACCATGCTCAGAATTCAGCAGAACGAATTCCAAACACGTAACACCAAGGAGGTATACACATCTGTTATTCTTTTAAAAAATATACGCACCCAGGTATATATATATATATATATATATATATATATATATATATATATATATATATATATATATATATATATATATATATGTATGTAGTAATGAAATCAAAAGAGGTAGTGTTTACCTGATGTACACAATGATAAACTTTAATTTAATATACTTACCAGTATTTATATATATATATATATATATATATATATATATATATATATATATATATATATATATATATAGTTTAATCCCCACCGAATATAAAGCTCAATACGCAATAGAGACTAGAACTTATTATAATATAAAGAAACTTAAAACTGTAAGGCGAACTTTGCAATAAGAATGTATGTCTCGACTGAATAATTTTTTTTTTACAATGTCCTTATTCCGTAGGGTTTCAAAAAATGCTAATATTGTTATTCTTCTCTTCTTCTCATCAGACGACAACAATAAATCCGTACATTGTATCTGTAGCAATGCTAGAATCTGCTAGTTATTTCTAATATATATATATATATATATATATATATCAGCGAGTAGTTGATGGACAAAAATCAGAGGCTCACATTTTTAATGCTTGAGTCCCTCAGGAGTCCATCCTGGGCGCAACACTTTTCCTGATCTACATTACTGATCTTCCAAATCATACCCTTACATCATTTGTAGACATTTATCCTGGCGACACTACCATCTATGGTAGCACATCAAAGACTCTAATTTCTCTCCGATTCTCTCTCCTCTTATCTTGAGCCAGTGGTACAATGGGGAAAGAAGTGTCCGGTTACTTCTAATGCAACTAAACCAAAATTTTAATCTTTACATCATTAACGCCCTGATCACCACCTGCCATCAATTAAAATGAATGACTCTCGTCTTGGGAAGGCCTTATATTTTGACAAGTTTTGGAGCTTGACCTTTACTCCTGATCTGAAATGAAACCCGTGCATCAACTCTGTTGCCAATGCTGCTGGAAAATGGTGAGAACCTTCTATCGATCCAGTAGATATCTCACTGTTGATGCAATTCTCTATCTATATAAGAGCCAAGTACGTCCAAGGATGGAGTATTGTTGCCACATCTGAGCAGGAGCTGCTAGAAATGACTTGTCCTGCCTTGATAGAGTTTAAAATAGACTTCGTATCTTCGTAGGGGATGTCCTTTTTCTCTTCCCTGCGGCCTCTTTCACACAAAAGATATGTTGCGAGTCTGTCTAGGTTTTATCGATATTTTTATGGCAAAATTTCACAAGGAAAATTCGTCTAGCTCGTAATAATTCCCCAAACTCTTGATCTGTGTGTAAACCTAAACGTAGATTTCATGAACAAAGCTATTTTTTAGAACTGCACGCCTGTGGAACTGTCTTCAGTTTTCCTGGTTTCCAGGTGACTACAATCTGATTGTCCTCAAGGTCTACGTAAACAAGTTTTTGATGAGCCGTTTCACCTAAGTTAACAAATTTATCGAATTTCCATCACTAACGATTACTATATTGTCCAATTGACTACTCTACACTTTTAACCCTTATCCTCGAGTTGTCGCTAGACCTTGATAAGTGGTGATGCATATGTAAAAAAAACAAAAAAACCTACACAGCCAGATTTGAATTTATTCGGTAAGACGTTAGACCTTGTCCAGCATTAATTAAGACCAATGTTAAGAAAGAATTAAACTCTTGGTTTCATTTTAATTCAGTCAATGTTGTCAAAAATATCGGGGACTCGCTTTTTTAAGTAACACTAGATCTCTATATCTGAGATACACAGATAATCCTGAGAGAACTTAGACACTGAAGGATTATGTCTCATTTTCTCCTGTGGGCATTCAAGGTCTCTTCTAGACCGACTCGCTTATTAACTGAATAACGACACAAAATACTGACAAGTGTATACAGGATTCGAATAAAATTGGTGTTATTGTACTATTTTTAACCTATTACAATCTACAGGGGCTTACTGCCGTAAAAAAACATCAACAACAGAGTAAGGGATATGGTTATTGCCAATTTGTTAATGACACGGAATGACAAAGTGCGGGTACACTTTGAAACCAGTTTGTCTCGCAGATACACTTTGACTTATATATGTTGTACTGTTTTCTAAATATCTAATCAATTAAAATATCTTAAAACGAAGTGTTAACAAGTACTATTCGATTAATACGAAATGAATTGAATGATGTCAAAACACGTTTATAGCTACATACATAAATAAATGTAAAAGGTAATCATCATTTTTGCCAATTGCTTCATTTATTGCATATTCAGTTTTAGTATAAATCTGTATTTTTCTAAAGACGTCGTCATGATCTTAAATCCTATCTAATCGGACATCCAAATTGAATGTGATCGTCCATGTAAAAAAAGATGACATTCTATATATCTATAAAAGTTAAATTGTCTTCTGTATGAACCTACTTCGTCTCGACAAGGGACGCGGTAATCCAACCAGCTAATAATCCAAGTCGATGAATCCTGAGTTCGGATGTGGCTAACTTATGAGCCCAAATGAGGGCGTAACTCGAGTCTTGGACTTTCAATTCGTTGACTCTCATGACTCTTGTGGGCTGCGACGTTGTTTGGCTGCGGAATTTATTATTATATACAATCTCTCACATTCTGAAAATCCTATCATAGGTTGCTCGCTTGGTTAGCATTGCTGGATGGCATCGGTCTTTCGAGTTAAAACTCCTACTTGTGACACATAGGCTTGGGGTTATTAGCTGGTTGGATGACCGCGTCCATTGTCGAGACGAAGTAGGTTCATTCCACAGTCGGATTTATTTATTTATTACATTTTCACCCCAACTCAAGGCGCATTGCCACTTTGTTGTAGGGGGTTATTATCAGGGGCAGCAACTACTGCGGCACTATGTTGGGATTTGGGCAGCAAGATGTCGGTTCAT
Source organism: Euprymna scolopes (assembly GCF_053919585.1). Taxonomy (NCBI): domain Eukaryota; kingdom Metazoa; phylum Mollusca; class Cephalopoda; order Sepiida; family Sepiolidae; genus Euprymna; species Euprymna scolopes. The sequence goes on along the minus strand of NC_136515.1, from coordinate 43,871,525 downwards.
GTTACACTTGAACTTCTACATGTCAGAACAGTAAGGGAAGCAGGAACCTGGAATGGAATCCCAGAGTCTAGCGGTTCTGGGGAAGAAACTACTGGAGTAAAAAGATATTTTACATCTAGGGATCTCTACTGCGTGGGGGTGGGATTTAGCTGCCTGTCGGGTTTGTCGAGGGTGTCTACGTCGTGGGAGCACAAGTGTCTGCAGTTCGTCAGAGCATTCACCATTAAAATACTTGTAGAACAGTAAGAGGGATGAAACGTTTCTTCGATGGGACAGAGGCTGAAGCTTAGATGCCAGTCCGGGGCCTATCAGATTGGCGACTCCTTTTTGAACCTTGTCTAGGAGCGAGAGACTAGTAGCAGATGCACCAGCCCAAATGTGACAACAATACTCCATACATGGGCGAATAGTGACCTTATAGAATTACAATATACTCTCAGGTCTCAGTAGTTTTCTAGCACGGTAGAGAGAGCCTACCTTTTTCGCAGCGACCCTGGCTATGTTTTCAATATAATTGTTCCAACTCAGGTTTCCTGTGAACGTTAGGCCAAGCAGTTTGAAAGATGTACTCTCAGACAGGGAGTCACTCGACATTGCTATTGGTGGCAGAGAAGAGTTCTTCTAATTATTGAAGGAAACCAGTTTAGTCTTGCCAGCATTGAATGTGACCATCCATGTATGTCCCCATTCCACTACAGATTGGAGGTCACCCTCTAGTGTTTTTGCCATTTCTTTAGATTTGTGTTCATTTGTTTTCCCGTCATGCCTGTTATAGAGTGTAGTGTCATCAGCAGATATACCCATCTTAGAGGCAGTTTTGTCGGGGAGGTCATTAATAAATATTAGGAACAATAGAGGTCAAAGGATAAAACCCTGAGGCACTCCCGCAGTTATATCAAACAGTTTAGATATACGAACGTCGAGGACAACCTGGATTTTTCTCTTATCTAAGAAGGGTTCAATTATGTTAAGCATTCTACCAGTGATACCCTAGGATTTAATTTTCCTGAGTAGCCCCTTGTGTCATACACTGTCAAAAGCCTTAGATATATCGTGAGCTGCCAGTGAATGGTATATACGTTCAGAGATTACAGTGAGGATGTCAGTTGTGGAATGGGCTTGTCTAAATCCTCATTATTTGTCAGTCAGAAGTTTAGCATCTGCAAGGTTCCGGACAAGAGCATGGTTAATTATGGCGTCAAATATTTAGGCGAAAAGTGGGAGGAAGCTAATGGGGCGATAATTTAATGGGTCCGTTCTTTCGCCAGAAATTTTGAATATTGGTACCACAGAAGCAGTTTTCCAACAGCCCGGAAAGCATGATTCGTTACGGCATTTGTTGTAGAGTTTGGAGAGAACTGGAGCTACTTCGGCTGATCACTTTTTTAATAGCACAGCTAGGATGAGATCAGGTTAACATGCAAGAGACTCGGGTTTCGAATCCTGAGTTCGGATGTGTCTAACTGATGAGCCCAAATGAGGGCGAATCTCGAATCTTGGACTTCCAGTTCGTTAACTCTCATGGCTTTTGTTGGCTGCGATGTTGTTTGGCTGTGGAATTTATTCTTATATACAATATCTCACATTCTGAAAATATATATATATAATAAATAAATACACATAAGTTATAACACATTATTTTGTGTTTTTACTATGCTTGTTTTTATATATACACCTATATATATATATATATATATATATATATATATATATATATATATATATAGGTGTATATATTAAAACAAACAGTATAAAACACACACATTTATCTATACCTAGGTTTAAAACCGGTCTGATCAGAAAAAATATACGCTTCTCGCTAAAAAAGCACATACATAGAAAGGGTGTAACCCAAAATCAACTCACCTGTCCTGTAAGAGTCTTACTAATCCTAGCGTGGATGAAGTGCGGTATATTCTGTGTAGCTTAATTGGCATATAAATTTTTACTTACTTCCATGTTCTACCTATGTAGTGAGCACTGTTGAATCAAACACTTTAATATTACGCATGAAATAATACTTTCCTAAATTAATTCATGTGATTGAATGAAGTAGTCATATTTAGCTCCTGAAACACTCTAGCACTCTTAAAAGACTTAATTTCACCACACCAAAAATAGTTATGGAAACCGTTAACTTTGGAACATCGCTGAAAAATCATCCGCGCATCTTACAAGTAAATCTATATTATTAAATTAATGAATAAAAAACAGATAATGCGATGGCGAGCAAATGCGATGGCGAGCAAATGCGATGGCGAGCAAATTTCTTCCTTAAAAATGAACACATAAACAAAAAAATTCTACAGTTTTTAACCCCTTGAAATACAAAATAAACTTTGAAAAGACCCTTTTAAACTTAAAAACAATTTAGAATTCCACAATCAGCATAACAATTTCTAACGAACACTACACAAACTCATTAGAAACATAAAATGCACTAATAAAACATTTCTAAAAGTCGGTAAAACGTTTTTTATAAAAAAGATAAACAAGAATATAACTGGATACAAACAAATACGATTTCATAGATATAATAAATACTCAAAGTAAAAAATATCACCGATAAATTAGCGATAAATTTTGAAAATTGAAACCTAGAGAAGCATACGTTTTGCTCAAAGACAACAAATGTGATTTCACAATAATGAATTAAACCAGTAGATATAACTTGATTTAAAATATAGAAAGCAAAAATAAATGTACGTTTATACAGTTCGACATAATAGACTTATATCCCGCGATATCAGATGAACTTTGAAACATTGCCCTAGAGTTTGCCGAGGAATACACTGATATGTCCTCGGAAGAAATCCACATTATGAAAAAATGTAGAAAATCAGTTCTAGTAAATAACAATAACCAATAGATGAGCCTCTGAATTGTGCAGGCGCATCAGATCTCGCGGGATTATTCATTCTATATACCCTCACAAGCATATTTTATATTACGGATGTCGGCCTTTCTAGAGATGATGAACTAGCTATAAGAAAAATAATCTAACAAAGTAAACGGGATTACTTTAAGAAAATCATACACAAGGAAATGAAAAAAATAAGCCTAAAAATATACATACTAGCTAATATAAAAATAATAAGCTTCCTGAACGTCACGTAAAATTTAGATGAAAAGCACATATGGATCCTACTTAAAACATAATGCTAATCCAATACAGGTACACCCTATGCCCAATCACCAACCATCAATTATAAAACAGAATTCTAACTCGATCTTAAGTAGACTCAGCAATTACTCAAGCGATGAAAATGTATTTTTAACAGGTCAATCAATATCTATGAAACAACCCAAAAAAGAGTGGGTACACAAATATTGATATCAAATATAAGCAACAAAACACGGCGCCATATAAAAAAAAATAAAAATAAACAAACTATCTAGATCTCATCGAAAACATTTCCCCGTAATGAATCCCTTAGACAAAGTTTTCATTAAAGTAAACTTAAGTTATCATACAGCAGTTGCAAAATTAGACAATATAATTAAAGCACATAATAACAAAATATCAAATAAAAGCAAGGAAAAAAATAAAAAAATAACCAGTAAAAAAGTAAGCATCATAACACTAACATAAAGAACACATATGTAACTAGTAGAAATAATAATCATAATAATAATAATAATAACAATAATAATAATAATAATATTGCACCAACTCCGGACACCGACAACCATAGTAGAATTAAAAATACTAATAATGGCAAGATTAATGCAACTGTAGATCCCGCACACAGTATCCACTTCAAAATAAATGGCTCACCAAAGCATAGTTTACCAGGCCACAATATTTGCGAATTAAAATCCGCATAACAAGGAATATTAAGATTCAAAACCTGATATTATGGCCATGAACGTATTTAAAAAAAAAAAAAACAAACACCAAATGAAAACAACACTAGAAAGCAACTACTGGGAACTCAAGGAACGCGGGCTTTAGCTGGTAGTCGAATGGACAATAGTAGGACAAGCTAACACATGTAGAAATCTAGACGATCAAGGAAGATTACGCCTTTATGACAAAATTGATACCCTATGTTTAAGGAACACAAACATCTATAAAACTATAGGAGAGAAATAGCGAAAAACTGTACATAAGATGAACTATTCTCTAGAATAGTGTTAAAATTATTTTAAAAAATAACAATAAGGATAGAAAATAAATAAATGAAAAAAACATACATATATTATCATATACATACATTATCATATACATACACTATCATATATATATATGTATGTATATATATATATATATTTATATATAGTAATTTGTAAAATATATATGGCGATTAAGCTCCACTGAATATTACGCGTTACATCCACTCTAGAATTCCTCAGGCTTACGCTCTACCTACGTATTGAGCACTTTTGAAGTAAATACTTAAAGTTTACGCATAAATCTATACTATCGTATAGTAATTTTATGTGAGTAAATGAATTAGCTTTATATATATATATATATATATATATATATATATATTTATATATATACATACATATATGTATATATATATATATATATATATATATATATAAACTAACATAATATACAAAACACACATTTAACTACACCTTAGTTTAAAATAGGTCCGATCACTAGATATCTACTCTTTCCGCTGAAAAAGCATACACAAAGGAAGGGGTAAACCTGAGGTCAACTGGGCCTTTATCCTGCTAGCGCCTCCAATTGCCTGATTAAAAAGCGACCCGTGGAAACTAGGAAGCTGATTGGCTGATTAAAACTCAATAGAACATGGGTATATAAAACATGAGACAACCACAACTATTCGAATAAACCTGACGAATCCTAGCATGGAGAAAACCAAGGAATATTCTTTGTAGCTTCATTGCTTATTTTTATAACTAACTTATTAGCTCTATCTATATATTAAGCACTCTTGAAGTAAATACTTTAAGTTTTCACATAAAATTACACTTTCGTATATTAATTTGTATGATTAAATGAAGTAGTCATATTTATATATATGTATATATATATATATACATATATATATATGTGTGTCTATTTATCAAACAGTGTATTATCATATGTCTATCCTTGTGTTGCGTTTTATTTAATTGAAGCAAAAAACATATTTTACCTCGGATAAATGCCCCAGACCTGGTTTATTCCTTTGGTACATATAAAGCAGATATAAAAATTGACATTTTGTGAAAATGAAAAAAAATCTATTGAATGAACAGTGACAATTAGAAAGTGTGGACCTATGTATTGGTTTGTATTCACCGCAGTGCGCTTGCTAAATCGTTTTCGACAAATGGTAATCCCGTTCTGCGCTTTGAGATATTATTCGTTTGACACTTCCCATTTATTTTGCATCGTACAAACTTTTTGTCTATTTCGCAGGTTTTAGGAAAGAGGTGAACAGACACTATGGAAAAGAGCACAAAAGAAGCAAAAGAAAAAAAAAAACGTTTAATAAAATAGTAATGTGAGAAAAGACGTTGGTAGATAATGTAAATGTAAGAAATATAAATGTAAAGATATGAAGAATGGGAGAAATGATTAATAGACATGTGAAAAGATAAGAAAAAGGCAATATATATATGTATATATATATATATATATATATATATATATATATATATATATATATATATATATATATACAAGATTTTGGCAATTTTTCAGTATATACTCCAAAAGTTATCAATACGATGCTAGCTTACGGTAAAAAAAAAGTGTGTAAGCAAATAGAAAACATAATAATTTGTCAGAAAATTGATTTCAACATTTTTTGACGAAAAAACACTAATATATTAGCGAGAACAAAACGAATCTAATTGGGTTCTAGTTAAATTGTTGTGGAAATGCTACAGGTAACTTAAATTCTGTGTCTGTGCGTAACTAATTGTTACGGGCAGGAAGTGTAGGAAAATATTATATATAGTTTATTCCCATATATTTTTTTTATTAATTACAATATGTTTCAAATATATGTGTGTATGTGTGTGTGTTTGTGCGTGTGTACACCCTTATACACACGAGGCGCCCCAAAAAAGATTCCAGAAAATGTTACGGCCATTTAAATTGTCGTAGACCATTAAATATTCAATATGTTATTGTTATAAATAGTATGAGATGACTTATAATATTCCATGCTTTTAAGTTCAAAAGAAAAGCCACATCAGTAATTGGAATGCGCTCTACTAAAGGTTAATTGTTACAACTGGTCAATTTAAAAAAACACAATCTGGACAGGAGGGCACTTTAAAAAATAACGATATGCAATATTATTATGTTTTATATTTGAAAAGTATGGTATATGTAGACTGCATTTTGACTATATCGTACGAACCGAGCATCGGTATGCTAGGGACATAACACGTTCAGGGAAGGAGAGAGTTTTTGACTGATGATTAGATGTGTGGAAACAGTAAGGAAGTCAGACCGCCAGAACATAAACTGGCCAAATATAAAAGCCTCATGATTAAGGATCGTTGTGTTTCTATAGAGAGCATATGTTTATAATTTCATGTCAGTGTAGTAACTGTATACGCACTTATACGTGAGTTTTTACTAGAATTTCATCGATGCACTATAAATAAATATGTACATAGAGCATTTCTGTACACTTATTGAATTCACCTCGTATCTATATATTAAGTATAACAAGATCGTGTATACACACTGTATTACTACACATTATGGAGAAAAATACATATAAAGACAATGAGCACAGAACAAAAAAATAGGAATGGTTTGATGCAAACAATCGCGATTAGACGAAGCGTGAGGTAACTGGTTTTAATATAATGTTAAATATGTTCAAAAGTAAGCAATTAAAAGAGGAGTTCATATTAAATTACATACGGAAGAAAAAAAAGAATAAATATTAGTATTATTGATATAATATCGGTCTTCTCCACGTGTTTCCACGTGGAAATACATTAATTCTTCGAGAAAATATTGCAATTTGCCATGCCTCCGGGACGTATCTTCAATTTTTTTTTTAATGTGAGTGTATCTCAATGCAACCCTAAAAAAATTAATTAAATTACAAAGCAACCCTAAACAATCGTCCTGAAGATAACACTTTTCAACTAAAATAAACCTAAATTTTCCAAGATTTAAATAAAAGCAAATATATTGCATAAGTCATGAAAAAAGAGGAACGGGTAATTATGTAACAGGTGAAAAATTATAGCATAGTAACTATTAAACGCGATTAGTTTCCTCAGTAATTATATAGTTATATAATACAATTTATAAAACTTACTATGTCTATCTGTCTTAGTTTTTTTCTGGGTCGCTAACCGATTAAACAGTTTTTTTTTGGGGGGGGGTAAAAGATGGATGAAAATTGAAAAATAATAATACGTTTTGTTTAATTATCTAAGTTTATTTGTAATCAGTTTATATCTGCGTAACCGTGGTACGGTGCTCACGTCAACAACTTTGAATACTTCAGTTTGGATTTCAGTTCGATTCTTGCTGATGATATTTGCATACTCTTTTTTTACTTTTGAAACTATCACTCTATAATAATATATATGAAATCTCGCCAAATTAGACTATCATATTTAAGATTATTTAACGAGCGATCACCGCCTTCCCCCGCTAGTAATTTTTATTTAACACATTTTACGTCAAAATAAGTGAACTAAACAAAGTTCACTTATTATAGAGACAGTTTATCCCATGTGATTGGTTATATTTTATCTGAACACAGACATATTGCCGTCGACAAAGAATCCGGTCCTTCCTTCCGTGTTCAAAAGTGTATAAGCATTTTGTAAGAAACATGTTTATTGATTTTTTTTAGATAGCATTCTCAAAGTTGTGTTAAATGAGTTTTTTGTGTAGCAATATGAATGATTGTTTCAAAAAAAGTGGACCTCATTCAAGGATGACCAATCGGAACAAAGGCAGAGTAAAATATGTTAACTAATGCTCCACCTTGGAGAAATGAGATTTAGAGAAAAATTTAGATCAACTCCCACAATGTATCGGAGTCGAGTGTATTTTTCTTTGTGAAGATAAAAATAAATGTAAGAAAGAACATTATTATATTACATATTATTGAACACTGTAGACGTATTATTTAATCCTACAAAAACACATTCTAAAATGAACAAGATGAAAATACTATATAATAGTATATTTATACTCTAATTAATTGCATAAATCTAAATACACCTGGGCAATATAATTAAAACTGTTTTCAGTGTGTTTATTAAACGAGACAATAAAATGAATAAATGGAATATTAGGTTAATTAACACTTGTTCTTAATATTGGATTTGAAAGTTGTTATGTGATCATTCGTGTCTGCGGTCTTGTTTTGATTAAGACATTTTGGGATGTTTTGCAAAATCTATATAAGAAAATACTCCCTTATATCACATTGATTCTTATAGTTCGATACGTTTATGATATGGATAGAGAAACTTGTATCGACTAAAGAACGAAATAACGTGTTATTTCCAAAGTAAATGTGACTGGCAGATGTAAACGTTAAATCAGACAGAATTGCTGTTTCAGACGTAAGGCTTGCGGATCGATCAAAAAAGTAGATTTGATATTAAGTGGAGGTGAAACCATTTGTATAGTTTTAATTTCATCTTGAAAATGAAACTTTTGTCTCTGAATATTTTATTAAGAACAATAAATGCCTTCGTGCCCTTTAATTTGAATACATCTGTAAACGAAATAACTTGATTGTAAATGTATCTATGGTATTAATCTTTATGCTATAACATTAAAGGTCCTTAAGTTATATTAATATAAGGCAATTAAAATCGTCTATTAATACTCGAAGTATGTAGTAATCGGAGGGAGTGAACTAGAAAAATGTACGCGATCAGATTTATTTTTCATCAAAAATCTTTTAGAGGGTATTTGGTAAGTAGGATTGCATGTTAACGTTCATTTCCATGATGGAAGATAACTGCCTACACAAGGTTGTTTTCGGATGACATATGTTATAGCAATAAAACGCTTAAGGGGGCATAACTCTAATAAAGGAAGTAAGGATGATTGCCCTTACATACATGGAAACAGAAAGACGGGAAAGTTCCAGTCAGAATGGACAGGATGGCGGCTGCGCGAACACGTGAATATTTTGCTGTAAATATAATTTGTATCTCTGCTGTAATAGATAGTATTTAACTTAAAATGAGCTTGTTTACTTTTCATTCAAATATTCCATGATTCCGACAACACATTTCGTGGAAACAACAAAATAAGTAAAACATTGCAGAATATATGTCTTTTGTTTCAACAATTAAAAAATACAACTTCATATGGTGACATGCTCAAATAATGCAAACATGGATAATATGAATTGAATACTAAAAATATTATGGGTACGAACCGGGATAATATTTACACCAACCTGAAAATTAATATACTTGATTTTATTTGAAAAAAGATCCTCCCATCCACAGATGAATACATTCATACAAGTTTGAGTGTGACTGATCAACGGATAAATTGCATTTTTATTTTATAAATGTTAAGCCGCGCGTAAGAATTAATAAGAGAACAGAAATAAAGTCAATATAAATAAGTTAACAAATGTTATTCATAAACTCCGAATTAAAAATATATAAAAACATCTGGAATCCAAAACAAAGTGGTAAAGCCACGGATTAAAAATAAAAACAGAAGAAAGACGAACACGTTGAACCAATAGAGATTTAGTTAAGAATAGCATCAATGGAAAGGTTGAAAATTAATCCAGAATTGGAAACAAGGAAAATGATCTGTTTAAAGCTAAGACAAAATTCTTGTAGCTATTCTTTTTAAGAATCTACCTTCATCAATGTCATCCAGACCTGAGATAAATTAAGTTTAAAAGGTGTTGGATCACCAAGTCAGCTATTATATTAAAGACAAACTGTGATGAATACATGCATAGGAAAATATTATATGATCAAGATAAAAGTAGATATATAAAGTAACAAAACAGTCTATGAAAGATGAAGGCAACATTTATATTAAATAAGGATATAAAGAATTATATAAAGGAAAATATGGTTATGTTCGACTAAATATCAGGAGTAAACACAACCACCCACGCATATATATATATATATATATATATATATATATATGTATATATATATATAGAGAGAGAGAGAGAAAGAGAGAGAGAGAAGAAGAGAGCTAATAACAGAGAGAGAGAGAAAGAGAGAGAGACCGCACGCGTGCGAGAGAGTGAGTAATGGATAAGATGTTTTATTTTATTACAATAGTACAGCGCGTCTATGTTGAAATAATACTTAGTCAGAGATCGAACCTACAACACTTTAGTTGGTAATCCGTCCCCTGCCTCTGTGACACGGCATCAACGATCGTAAATCATATATTAACGAATTTACATGAAACTGGTTCGCCACATTCTAAGCGTTCTATTCGATTGTGTGTGTTTCATTAAAAATGTTTTTCACACATAACATTTTCTACAAACTTTAAAAATTATATAAGGGTGCAGTTACAATTTAAAACAGATCTGCCCTTATGGATCTAAGTTTTATCTGAATGCAAAAGAAAATAAATTTTTGAGCTTTCTTTCAATTGACTGAAAAACATTCATTAAAGGTCCTTTCGATACAAACTCGCCTGGCACATATTCTTCAAGTCAGCGACAATTGCTTGTTTAGTCTGCATCTACAACCAATTGTTCGTGCGTAATTCGTCCCTCGTTAAGCGACCGTCCAAGAATCTGATTGAATTTCGGATTGACTCTTACTTTAAAGTTCCTATCTTGCCGGCACCTGGTTAAAAAAAAAACAAAAAAACTTTGTCGGGTCGACACGTGCTTACAAGGACTCTGTTGCAATACAGTACCGTGGAATATAATTTTTATATTTTTCCTTCCTTACTTCCTTTGAATCACATGTCATGCATATCCATTTATTTCTGTGGCATCACGATCGCGACATGTAATTTCATCTAAAAAAGTATACCAGTTTTTCGTTATTATTAAAAAAAATAATAAAATAAAAGAACCACTTAGCTATATATATATATATACATATACATACATATATATATATATATATATATATATATATATATATATATATATATATATATATATATATAAAGAAAATAAATTACTAATAACATAGTTATCGACGGCCAAGATTTCCGCCGCCTATGACTTTTAAACAATCGCAGGAAATAACTAATAATAAAAACATGTATAAATGAACAAATAAATAAACAATAGATGTTGGTGTGAATATACTTATATTTTTACATAACTTTCTCAATAGACTACCTTACATGTAACACAATAATATCTGTTTAGAGAGGGAGAAAAACATTACTTTACGTAGTGACTTTTTTTAATGATAATTAAATAAAAAGTAGTAGCAACAGAAATCATAAAACCTCCTCGAATAAGCGTTAAACAAGCACGTACGTAATTTTGGTCACATAAAACTGTTTAACAATTCAAATTATAAAAACCATTTATTAGCGCGTGTATTTTTTATATTCAACAATATATATATATATTTATGTGTATGCATACATATATATATATATATATATATGCGCGCGTGTGTGTGTGTGTATAGAGATAGAGAGGGGGGACAAAGAGAGATATAAAAAGAAACACACCGTGTTATGTATTTATCAACGTTTCTTCTTTAGTTCGAGACTGCCTCAGGATGAAATAAAGACGAAACGTTGATGAACACATAACACGGTTTTTTTCTTCTTTATTTCTATGTTTTGTCGGAATACTATTACCACTATTCTCATCATATATATATATATATATATATATATATACATATTTATATATATATATGATATATATATATATTTATATATATATATATATATATACAATAATACTATATATATATATATATATTCAGAGAGACAGAGACAGACAGACAGATAGACAAACAGGCAGACCGACAAGTATAATTGTAAGAAAGACAAGACGATATTTGTTAAATAAAATTTATTTAGCTGTATAGATATGAAGACAGCTTTCGACAAGCTCGGGGCGTTTTCCAGCTGTTTCCTTTTATTAACCATCTTTTCTTTGGAAATGTAAAATCTCTGTTGGTTAATGTCCGTTAGGATCTTAAATAGATAGTTTTTAATTCGTTTTAAATGCAATACACGGCTAAGGTTACAATCTTATAAGAGTTAGGGTTGCACTCGCATGAAATAGTCTGATAGAAAATGTGTAACAAATTATTAAAGTTAAAACGAAATGTGTGTTTTCTTTTGTAACCGAGTATTACCCCAGAGATCTGTTAGATTAGCATAGAAAATGATTTATAACCAAGAACAGATTGAAAAGCAATCGATCTGGGTTAAAACTCATTTCATATATTTAAATGCAAATACATATTTATTTCTTAGAAAAATAAAACAAACTATATTAAGTATTTTCTTTCTAAACACGATTTTAGTTATTCATTTCAAATAAGGCCTACCCTACTTCCAATATATATATATATATATATATATATATATATATATATATATATGTATCTGTAGATGTATGTGTATATGTCTGTGTGATATCATCTTTTTTATTAATAAAACAACAGGCACATCTTTGTGTTTTTTTTGTATTAAACTTCCCACAGTTTAAATGTTTATAGAATTTTACAAATATGATTTGACACGCATAAGATCTTGCAGTAAAACCATCTAATTCCTGGACTAAATTTTTCTCCTACAAATTAATAGAAATATCAGTTTTTGTGGATGACGACAATAAGACACGTCTTAATGTGCGTAATCGATTTTAAATTTTAAGTGGTCTTGTGCATCCTCATATATTCTATAGCAGTACTAAAATGGCATTCTGTGAATTAAAAAAAATATTTCATCCATTGTTTTAGGTGGAAAAAACTCAAAATCGCTTTTTATCATGACCCTAGGTATTCCGAAATGCGCTTAATTGCGGAGAGTCTTTCCCTGGATAATGCTAAAGAAAAAGGAAGACTTTCAATAGTGCATGTCAACATCAGAGGTTGTGTTTGAAACAAGGATACAGATTATTTACACCAAGTGTAACTAACTCATAAAAAAAAAACACAAAGAAATAGAAATTTCGGGAAATACGTTTAAAATTTGGGTGAAAATTTTAAGACTCTCTTTAGGTAATAGCTAAACCGGTTGTATTATAATAATTAATTAAATAAATGTAAATTTTTCTATAAAATCCACGAGGATAGGCCGGGCAATGTATCCTTGAAATTAACATTCATGAGACGTTTTTATCTGGCTCGTTATACAAACAAGTTGATCAAGAACCACTGTACAAAATGTTGATGATAAAAATGGGATAAAGAAAAGTACCGACACTGTACAATTAAAAAAATGCTTCCGCGAATGTATGTATAAAATACTTTTATTTGCTTTTAGATTTTGATTAATCATGACTGAAAACATAACACTATTATTCCTATAATTATTGGACATTCTACGGACCGATCTATTACTATCGTCAAGAAATTGTTTTATTTCAATGATATTTGAACTACTCTATTTCAACCATATTAAATGACTTATATTATCGACTATTCAAAGTTGAGTACATGCCAAACGTATTTATATCAATATATCTTGTTAATAAAGTGACGTAAAGCGACAAAAAGCTGAACATATGGCAACAGTTTTCCGTATTAGATTCTATTAAGATATTAGGCTGCCAATGGACTGATCACATATGCACTTGGTAAATAAAAGAAAGCCAATTAAGCTTACAAGTATTTGCCGATGCAATTTCGATATGTTTAATCCAGCAAGATAATAGTACATCTGTGGATAAAATGCCCGAAAAAAGCAAGACATATTTAGTTTATTTTATTACTTAAATTTGTTTTCATCCGTTATAAACCAAATTTTACAATCATCTAAAATAGCCATACACAAGTGAAGTGTGCATGGTAACAAGACAAATCATAATATAATAAGATCATTATCGGATTTATAATATTATATTGCTTACTTTCATAGTTGTGGATAAATCTATTTAGGAACGGTTTTAATCTATATATGCTTGATTATACTAATGTGCCACGCTTATTGATTCCTGCCTTTTATTCCAAAACAAGGATATAATTTACATTCATATTATTGTCATTAAAATAATATTTGCAACGTTTTACTGACTGTGCTTGTTAGATATGAACTATACTACTTCAGTAGCGATTAACTAAGACAGAGTAACTTTCTTAACAATTTATTTAATGTAAAGTTTATATAATCTGCAAACAGAATCGGTTCGAGAAACGGGTTTTGTGTAAAATTGATGGTAGAAAAAAAAACAGGAGCAGAAAGATGACGAACAGCAAATTATATCATGTTTTCCAAGCATAAAACGAAGTTTATTAAAATAGACTGAGTCGGAAGCCTTTTAGACGTGACACAACCAATAATGTAGAATAATTTAAAGTATGTGTTGCTTCGATGCTCTTCAATTTTATATTACTTATTTCTAAAACAAAGATATTAGGTGCCCGTGACTAGCAAGAAAATATAACATTTTACTTCTCTTAAATGAATTTTCTCCAGTTAATTCCTTGAATAAATCTTATTGAACACTTCCGCGTATAACTTGATTTCTGAAAAATAACATGGATGAGGAGAATGACGGTAATACATTTATAAACATTCTGCGTTCGTATAAGGACATTTCCCTGTTTTATAACTTGCGCTATGACAACAGCATATTATTTCCATTCTTTTATACATTGATATCTTATATGGGTTTATGTACAGTGATGGGATCCTCGGTTGATTAACTGTGTCTATCAAAGTCGGATATATAATCGAGGGTAAACCTAATGGAAAGAAAGCACTGTTTCCATAGCCCTATTTATTAATAACTTATTAATAAAAACATTGCATTCAACCCATAGTTATGCGTTTCTTTGCATCATACAAATAATTATATTTCCCTTTATTTGGTCATCTAATAACACTTACTGGTATTTAGGAGCCTCTTCAAATGACTGTGAGAGCATTTGAGAAAAAATCATTTCTAATAAAAATGTGAACCTTTTGAAAAACTTGTTAATCCTAATCTTATGAATGTCTGTTTCTTTGTATGTATGGATTTATACTTATTTTTCCGTTTAAATGTCTGCTTATTTGTCTGTATTAAAATTGCTACTAAACCCATATAAAAGTTCGTATAAAACCTTTTTTCTAAATTGTGTCTAGAAATTTCATCATCGCATAAACTAGAATCTGTTCTAAAAACATACACTTTTTTTATTTTATTTTTAATTTTCTTAAAATAAGATTGAAACCGATAAAAAAATAAGATAATGAAATTAAAATAAGATAATGAAATTAAAATATAGGAATTGCGGATAAGACTGGGATAATTTTGAACTTTTATTTATAATCCATGAATTTAGTATATTAAATATTTCGCTATCGTGAGGCACATTTCTTCTGAATTATATGAGAATTTAATGATAATAGATAACGTTTTATGTGTCATTTGATTTTATTGAAGGCTGTATTAAAGATGTTTCTAATAACACCAAGATGTTTTCGGACACAAATTAGCGAAATTGTTTCACGTAATTTCTTTTTGAAATAATAAAAAATAATAGACTATTAAAAATACTACGAGAGTGTTCTGTTTTCTGGTTAATAACTCGGAACAAATAATGAATACATTAAGCCTTCATAAAGCATTACATTTCTGCATTATTTAGGTTAGATGTTTCTGAAGATGTAAGTATTGTTTTACTAAGTCTATACTTCACCCTATTCTCTAAACAATAACAATTGTCGCATTAGTAGTTAACATTATATGCACTCCTCTATAATGGCGTTGGGGCAACAAATCTAACAAGGGCCCTAGTACTGTCCACTTGCAAATCACGGAGAAAATCACGTTACGTTCTCGAAAAAGACCTTTATCCTTTATAATTGCCATCGGCTGGGTGTGAAAGGAATGTGTAATTAAGCCTCTGACTAAAGTAGATGTGCCGATAGTTTTGTTTTTTTATGGGTTTTGCTACACTTTTTTTCTGATTTTTTTTTTCTGTGTGTGTCTCAAGAATATCGGGAACCACTCAGTTGTCTCGGAACAAAAAAGATGCGGGATCATTTTATTTTCTTCTTTTTACTAATTTTTATTTTCTATTTTTTACATTTTTATCACAGTGTGATTATTTTTATTATGTTCTATATTGATAATATTGGAGTAGCAAGTACAGAGTCGAATCAAAGTTGAACTAAGGAACAAGGATGAGAATTACGGAAAAAAAAAATGAACAAATAAAAACTCGGTTGAAATAAAAATTAATAAAAACAGTTCTGGCGAGAGTAATAGGGGGTATTTTTCTCCATAAAAGTCCCGTAGGCAACTCTATTTTTCCTGTAAGCCCTTGGGACACATGTGTGGATTTCGACGAAAAAGAATTTAGAAAGTCAAATTTGCGCCTGAGGCATTCTCTCAGTATCCTCATCAACGTTGTTATCTAATTCGATACGGAATCCTTCTCAGCTGTTTCTTTTTTTTTTTCATTTATAATTTTTTTAGAATTTAAATATTTACGGATGAAAATAAAAATATTAATTAGACAAAATGTTGAGAATAATTTATGTTTTTTAAAACATAAATGATTTATGGTTTTAAAATGATCTGAGAAATTCTATGCGCCACGTTTTTAAAATATAATTTGATAAATATTAAGTGTATGCTTAGAATGTACTTATATTTATTTTAAATATGATTGTTTCTAAGGAAACATCGTTTATCAAGATAAAAACCCACTCAAGGTCAGGGGATAAGGAGTGTTGCGTAGACATCGTAATAACACCGTGATGTCAGTACTAGTAAAATTAGATATGCTTGAACTACTTAAAATGACAGCGTATGAGGGGCTCATTTAGTTTGACTTTATATTGACATGTTACAGTTAGCTGAGAAGGGTCAGGAATTCGTAAACATATGTACTTTTTTGCTGTAGCATGAAGGCATACATCACAATGTTTATATCCTTCAGATAGAAGTATGTAAGCGAAAATGGTTTTAGCTGTTAATGTTGACTACGTGATAACAGCCATTATCTAAAGTATTCGATATCTTAGATCGGGAAAACAATTTAGTTGTACTTATCTCTAAAACCTTTTAATTAAAAGATGCTGTATATCCTAAACAGAGAATGTGCGTTTTAACGCAGTTGCCTTTCTTTGCTTTAAATTCTGTTTCATGCAAACCATAATTTTTAGTGCTCAATATCCTGAAAAGAGAATGATGTTACGCAAAATGATTAATATATTAGTTAGAGCCAGGTTGTCCTAGAAAATCCCATATCACTGCGTTCGTTATATTATTTTACACGAAATTTTAGTCGCCGTTGGCCGAAGTAAGGATGGCATAAAATAATTTAAAGTGCTCACTATCCTAATAATATAAGGTTTGACCAAGTGAACTTCCTTTCCTATGTTTGATTTTTTTTTTGTGGATCCAGACAAGTCTAGGTATATGTTTTAATAGTTCTTAATGGTAGTTTTTCATAAGTAGAACGCGTCATCAGAAATATGATTGATGCTAAGAATAAAAAGACTTACAGAATGCGGAAGACAGTCAGATCTTACTCCAGAAATAAAATATATGTTGTCAAACTGGTTTCTTACAAATGTGATACTACTAATGCAATATCAAATGCCCTGTCATTTCGCAAAATATATTACTGGGAACAAAAGTCACAATGTAGCTTATTATTACTGTAAAACACGAGGAATTCAGCGAGGAAATAACCATACGTGTAAGGGTACTCTGTTTCTTACCCGGGAGCCATACATGGATTTTCTTTTCCGGGTATTTTAGGATCACCGGAATTCTTGGGGATTATTTTATTCTTCGAATTGTGTACTTGATTTCAGTCTCTGGCTTTTTATATTAAATTACTGACATTTGAACAGTATTACGTTTTAAAGAACTTATGTGGTACTCTATGTTAAGCTTCAGCCATGTTTTGTTTGGTTTTTACGATTTATTTATGAACTGTTTACCTTTTTTTTCTTTATCTCTATTTTTGTATTCAACTTACTCTCATGTGTTGTCTAAACTTACTTATAATATTTTTCCCCAGTCTTCACCTGTTTGATCTAAATTTCCATCCTCTTCATGAATCGGCATTATATCAATACTTATTTTTAAATTTCAAATCTAAATATCCGTTAGATGGTTTTATCTATTTAATCGAATTTTCATATAATGCCGGCTTTTTTCACTTCTGATACAAGCATTTAACATCGAAATGCTATGATTTAAGATTTTTTTCAGTTATTCTACGTTTTGTATTATTGACCTGATACATAGTTAGGATTTTCTGTAATTTTACGAATTATCATTCTGAATTTTGTTTAGATATTTACTAAATAGAGTGTTCTTTATGATAGCACGGTGTTTTTCTTTATTAAACTATATTTTACAGGCTCATATTTTATTTGCAGATTATATATATATATATACATATATATATATATATATATATATATATATATATATATATATATATATATATATATATATATATATATATACAGAGATGATCATATTTATTGGCACGGTAAAATAAAAGTTAAATTTTGTCTAATAAATTCTAAAAAAGGGATTAAATTAAAGAAAATAACAAAGTATATTATGTATTTTAACTGGCCTTTCCGATGCAGCAATCGGATTTTAGAAAAAATAAATAACAAAGGAACAATAAACATAATTGCAAAAAACCCTTGTTCAAAATTATTGGCACGGCTTTGTTTTTCTTTTAGTATCAGTATAATATCAAACAATTTCCGGTTTACGTGCTTTCTGAACTTTTTTATAGCCATATTATGCTTGTTTAACGCTAATTCAGTGAATAATTTTTTTCAGATAATTTTTAGATAGCGATTTATTTAAACTATTATAAGTGACTAAATTATAATTTTCAATCGCCATGGTTAAAACTAATGAACACAGCGAAGACGTCAGGAAGCTTGTTGTAGCATGCCATACCAATGGGGAGGGCTATGATAAGATTTCAAAGAAGCTACACCTTCCCAAATCCACTGTTAGAGCCATAATAAACAAGTTCTAATCGCAAGGCCACGTTATGAGTTTAGAGGGTAGAGGGAGAAAAAGGATTCTTTCCCCAAGAGATGAACGGAAAATTGTTTCACAAGTAAAACAAAACCCAAGGATCTCTGTTGGGGAGATTGTTGATGAACAGAGCACCTCTGGAGTGAATGTATCTCGACATACAGTTGGTAGAGTTTTGAAGAGAGCTGGTTTAAAAGCATGTCGTCCGAGAAAGACTCCCTTATTGAAGCCTATGCACCTGAAAGCAAGGCTAGCCTTTGCAAAACGTCATATTGATAAAGATGTTGCATTCTGGAAACGTGTTCTATGGACTGACGATACGAAAATAGAGTTATTTGGCCATAATAAAGTGTCTTATATTTACAGAAAATCTGGCGAAGCTTTCCTGCCTAAGAACACCATACCCACAGTGAAGCACGGTGGAGGCAGTTTGATGTTTTGGAGATCCTTTGCTGCCTCTGGACCAGGTCGACTTGTTAAGGTCACAGGTAGCATAAAAAAGGAAGATTATGTTAAAATATTTGATGAAAACCTGAAAGACTCTGCTAAAGAGCTCTCACTTGGTCGTCGTTGGTGGTTCATGCAAGATAATGACCCAAAGCATTCGGATAAACTGAATAAGAAATGGCTTGAGGACAATCATATTAATGTTTTGGAGTGGCCATCACAAAGCCCAGACCTTAATCCAATTGAAAATTTATGGAGAACATTAAAATTGAGGGTACTGCAAAGGAAGCCTAAGAATCTTATTCAATTGGAGGATTATTGTCAGGAAGAGTGGGCTAAAATTACTACTGAAGAGTGCAACAACTTGGTTGTAAACTATGAAAAGCGACTGAGGAAGGTAATCAAGGTCAAAGGCTATACAATTGATTATTAAATAAATCGTGCCAATAATTTTGAACAAGGGTTTTTTGCAATTATGTTTGTTGTTCCTTTGTTATTTATTTTTTCTAAAATCCGATTGCTGCATCGAAAAGGCCAGTTAAAAATACATAATATACTTTGTT
This sequence comes from Euprymna scolopes, assembly GCF_053919585.1. Classification (NCBI taxonomy): domain Eukaryota; kingdom Metazoa; phylum Mollusca; class Cephalopoda; order Sepiida; family Sepiolidae; genus Euprymna; species Euprymna scolopes. The sequence continues at coordinate 43,851,433 of NC_136515.1, read as the reverse complement.
ATTTTCTTTAATTTAATCCCTTTTGTAGAATTTATTAGACAAAATTTAACTTTTATTTTACCGTGCCAATAAATATGATCATCACTGTATATATATATATATATATATATATATATATATATATATATATATATATATATATATACATATATATATATATAGAGAGAGAGAGAGAGAGGGGGAGAAAGACAGACAGACCGACAGAGACATAGAGAGAGAGAGATGGTGTAATAAAATGAAAACAAAAAAGTTAAGCGCAACTTCTCATCCAATTTTCGAAATGTTTAATCGTGTCTTAATGCATTTTCTTATTTTTCATGCGTTGATAAGTGATATTTATTCCGAGGAATTATAGGCAGAAAATATTCTTTGACTGATATAATAATTAAATTAATGATTTTCTCCTGCGGAAAGGTGCTGTCAAGAAGTGTGAATGGCAAGTATATAAAGGAATAAGTCGTCAGATTTTCAAAATCATACAAATTGAAATATAGGTTGTTGTTATTTATTTGTTATACGCTCTAAAACTACATTTAGTCTCATGAATTTAAAACATATTTCCACAGAAACATGAATCTTGCAAGATTCTACCACTCTGATGAGTCGTAAACGAGAAACACGTGTCAGTGGATAATTATAAGTGGATAGAATGGAGAAAATACTTCAGTTTAGACATGTGAGATTGATGTCTAATGCACTGTTATTTGGTGATGGGTGTAATGGATGATCGAGTTGATATCATATCTTTGGGTAAAAAATAATTGTTATCATAAATTCGAGGAGCAGTCAATATTTTTACCAAAAACTACGATTCCCTATTTTTTCTGCATGTTATGACATCTACCTGACACTGCGCTTGATATAAATAAATCAAACCAGTTCAATCATCGGGAATCGCCGAGTATATAAAATATTAGATTTGTGTCATAAGTAAGCAAAGTTAAGACCTTTTTTATTCAGAATAATAACTAAATTTATATACGAGGAATTCTAGACAGGTAAAACCATAACAACAAGTAATCGAAATTATAACGAATACTAGTGACAAGACACCTCTTGAGAAAAAAGAAAAAAAAAAGCAAGGACAGAAAATTCAGTAGCGAAGGGTTAACGACAATAGATTCAACAAAGTTCCTCATTAATTTTACCTGTACTATATCTCATTTTTGGCCTATCCCTCCAAATTACAAAACACACTTTTATTCGTTGCCGTTGTTTGGAGGTAGAATAATGTCAAAGGAAGAGCAAAAATGTCACTATACTTGGTTTATATATATATATATATATATATATATATATATATATATATATATATACATATACATATATATACATATATATATATTTCTTTACATATATATAGACAAAAACGTATTTATTAATATATATCTAAATTTTTATATATTTATATATTTATCTATATATTTATATATATCTATGTATATATATATATATATATATATTTACATATATATCTGTTTATATCTATTTACATATATTATATATATATTTATATATTTATATATATATATCTTTATATATCCATTTATATATATTTATACATATATATATATTTACTTATATTTATATATACATTTATATTATATATATATATTCATAGACATTTCCATGTATATATAGTTATATATATATATTTATATATTTATATATATATATTTATATATTGATATACATATATTTGTGTATATATTTATATAGATATTTATGTATGAATATATTTATATATATATATATGTTTATATTTATATATATATATATATTTACATATATATATATATATTCATATATATATTTATATATACATGTATATATTTATGTATATATATATATATATGTATTTATATATACATATTATATATATTTATATTGGGATCTTCCTTTGTGTTTGCTCTATTTAGTTTCTCGATCTGTTTTAACACTAGGTTAGAGTTTTTTTTATATTAGTTTATGCATATATATATAAATATATATATATATGTACACACATATATGCACATATATATATATATGCATATATATACGTACATATATGTTTGTGATCGTTTATGTATGTATGTATATATGTAAATATATGTATACATATGTGCATATAGGTATGTACAGATATATGCATTTATATATAAACTAACATAAAATAAAACACTAACCTAATTTTAAAACAGATCAAGAAACTAAATAGAGCACACACAAAGGAAGAGGTCAACCAGAGGCCAAATATGCCTTTGCCCGATAAATGCATGCTCATTGGCTGATAGGAAGGGCGCGGTGGATACTAGAAAGTTGATTGGCTTACTAAAATCTTAAGAGAAGAGGAGCATATATAACGATAAAAAAACACAGAATTCGCTAATAAGCCTAAAGAGTCCTAGAGTGGATCAAACGCGGAATATTCAGTGTAGCTAAATCGCAATATATTTTATTACTATACATGTATATATATATATATATATATATATATATATATATATATATATATATATATATATATATATGTGTGTGTGTGTGTGTGTGTACAAACAGAAACATGTACGCACATATGTAGCCATTAATGTTCGTATAAATAAATTTTATATACCTGCTCTGTTCACTCATTGAGCACTCTTTGCAAGACACATGTTGTTTCATTGGATGTACTTCTAGGAAACTAAAATCTACTGGCTATATATATATATATATATATATATATATATATATATATATATATATATATATATATATATAGGGCTTCGGGTTCCATCCTATCCCGCCCCGGGTTCTTTTTTTTAACACCACACACACCTACAAACACCCGGGCAACGCCAGGTACCCCTCGCTAGTATATATATATATATATATATATATATATATATATATATATGTACATATATATATATTTATTTATATATACTGTGTTTGTATTTATATACATATATTAATAAGTATGTACATATTATATATATTTATATGGTTATATATACATATTTATAAGCAAATAAACATAACGTTCATATATGTATATATATATATATATATATATATATATATATTTATAAACCAAAAAACAATCTATATATGTATATATATATATATATATATATATATGTATATACATATATATATATTTATAAGCAAATGAAACAGACTGTCGCGTTAAATGTGGGAGGAAAAAAACACCAAAAAGGGTACCCTGCCAGTATTCAAATAACTAATTACTGTCTCAGTATAACAGGTTTCCTCTACATTGACCATGGATCAATAACAGCACAGGTACTACCTGGCCCGAAGTCCAGGCCGTTGATATTTATTTGCCTTGCCACAAAAGCAAATTATACACACGGTCGTTCTCTTAATGTTGTCGAGAAACAGCATATCTTGATATGAAGGGGTTTCCTTTATGACCAAAACGTAATTGACTTAAAAAGTAATGTCTTTATATGAAGGGTCTCCTCCATTTTGACCAACACCTAATTACTTAAGTAAAGAATCAGAACAGATACTACACGTTTATCCCGACCCAAAGGCCACACCCGACTCGTAGGCCAGGATCCACCCGAAGGTCAGGGGCTTAGTATTTATTAGCTTCCTCACGAAAGCAAATTACATCCAAGCGCGTTTTTTTAATGTGGGGGAAATCAAAAAAGGCCGCGTTCTGGCAATACCCAAATAAATAACAATTGTCTCGCTATGAATAGTTTCCCCACATTGACTAAGGCCTAGTTGACTAAACACTTAATTGTCTTAGTATTAAGGGTCTCCCCTATATTGACCCACACCTAATTACTTAAGTGAAGAATCCTACAATATACTACACTTTGATCCCGACAGGGGGTTACGTTCCAATAAATTTCGCCTTTTTATACGAAAATTACAAACAAACACTAGAGTTACGGCACGATGAGAATTTTAGAAACTCGATCAAAAAAAAAATAGAGACAATGTCCGTTTGCGAATGCGAGATAGTACGATCTGTGAAGTATGCGAACACTTCTCGGTGAATCTAACTTACGCGAGAACCCCCAGGCAAAAAACCTTTCATGTATTCGGTTGTTCTGTACTTAAACTCGGCTGTTACATAGCTTTTATCACAAGCAAAAATTGTTAGTACAGCGTGTGTACACTCTTTCGTTTTTATTTTTTCTATCATCTCTTCTACGTGTATAATACAGAACACGATTTCAAAACTTTTGCTCTGATGAAGAGTTTATTCAGATTACATCAGTTTGAGTTGTTATTTGAGATATTATTTTATTTTGACTGTTTTTATGCGTCTATTTTTAGTTCATAATGCAACTATATTGTTTTGAAGTCCTTTTATTTTGAGAAGCAATAAATATGTTCAAGCTATTCATTTTATGACATAGTATATAGCTCGCAGAATATAAACATAAATAATATTTTTGTTTTCAAAGTTCGCGCATACTAGTTTAAAGTAATTGACCTGTTCTAAATGATACAAAAATCATGCGGTACGTACATACATTGTAGTAGCGCATGTAATACAGCACACAACGGAAGAGCAGTGAATTAAATAGAAAGATGGCAAATGCCCGCAGTCGTATTAATTACACAAAGACAATTTTCAGCATTGAAAACGTGCATTCATAAAATAAATGAATGCCGAAGAACAGCATTCATTTCCTTACCGGAGTTTGCCCTCAAGTCATCAGCAAAACCGTAATCATTATCTTGAGAAATGGCGACACTCATTAAAATAAAATACTTCCATGAAATGCAACCAGCATCAATCTCTAAAGAGTGCAACCCACCCTTTGAATGATTATACTATCAAATACGTAATATATATATATATATATATATATATATATATATATATATATATATGCGTGCGTTTATGTGTGTGCGTGTGCATGGGTGTGTGTGTTTGTAATCTGCATGTAAGCGTATTATTAGAAAAGCGAATTTGTCATTTTAGTCACAAATAACTTTAGATGAATCTATCCAACCAGAAATTGTTTGCTGGAGTGTCACGTGTAATAAGAATATGATTATTGAATGGTTTTGCTCAATGAACACATACTATTTAGATTCGTATATCTGTAGTTGCATTCACTTATGCTTATAATACACAATTACAATTCCTATATAATAGAGAGTTTACCTGTAAAATTAAAAAAAATAATAGATATGAACAAAATCAATAGATAACAAGTAGAATTCTTTAGATGCAAAGGAAACTGGAGTAATAGGGATAGTGAGATTAATATAAACCTAAGAACGTATACGTATAATAAAATAATCAGTAAATAGTAGCCAATTCCAATAATTAAAATGTATTTCTATTTTATATTGATTTTTTTTGTAGACAAAGCATAAAGACACTGGATGTGAATAGCAATGAAGGGCATAATTGCAAACATAGCTCATTTTTATAGCTAATGAATATGTTATTGTTATATTTCCGTTAAAGTAAAAGTTTCTATGGCACGTGATTTTGCACATGTTCCTTTTTAAAAGGGCTGAGCTTTTTTTCTTCTTCAACATTTCGTTACTAACAACTCTTACGTTTAATGCTGCTACCTGCTCTTTACTATTTGCGCTTACGTTTACTATTTGCTATTACGTTTAATATTTGCTCTTACCATTACTATTGGTTGTGAAATTAGTTCGGTAAAGCCTAGTAGAGAGGTTTTGCTCTGTCTTCCGTTCTATGATAAAACACCACAATTTACCGAACTATTTTTTCCTCATGCAGAAGATAATTCGCCTGGGTAAATTTGACGTTTTCTCGGCAGATCCTCAGGCCAGCAAGCTTTGGAAATTATGGTTCCGCAACTTTAATTACTACTTATCAACTATTGCTACATTAAACACTTATAAGCTAGAAGTTCTCTATTTAGACATCGGCCCCTCTCTTGCTGACGTTATCGAAGTGTGCTCTGGTTTTGAACATGCCGTGGAATGATTGAAATGCGTTTACGACAAGTCTCCAAGCGGTATTCACGCTAGATATCTGCTGTCCACGTGTTTGCAACAAGAAAGCGAGCCTGTGGACCAATACCTTCAGGCCTTGAATCGACTTGCCGCTGACTGTTGTTTTAAAGACGTAACGGCCACCATTTATAGGGATGAATCTGTCCGTGATGCATCAATTTTTAGTCTCCGGTCCTAATTGATACGTGCTAGGCGCCTTGAAACAGACACTCTAACTCTCACTGAAGCTACTCACTGTGCTAGAGCTTTACAACAAGCTCAATTTCGCACGGAATCGTATGCCTCTCAGATTGGAGCAGTCGCTGTTACTTCTACTACGGGAACTAAAAATGCGCTGACCGATTCTGTCGAGGAGGCCACTTGTATTTCTAAAAAATATGTTCCAACTGATTCTCGAATGGAGTGTGACTCTGTACAGTTCCCTGCCTGCTGCCCTTCCTGTTCGTGGCAAGTGCTACAAATGTGGAGAATGACCGCAGCCTTTGCCCTGCCCGCGATAAGGTATGTCGAAGATGTGGTAAACTCGGCCATTCTTCTAAAGTTTGCCGTTCTACTCTAACGACACATTGACGTTCTTCTGCAATCACAGGGACCCGCGCTAAAGGTGGTGATAGTTGCCCTCTTATAACCGAAACTGTGGAGTTAAAAGGAAAAAGGTTAACTGCCCTTATAGACACCGGCAGTACTGATCATTTTATCAGTGCCCGCATTGTCAAAACAATGAGACCGTCCACTTTAAAAAGGAACTCCGTAATTTCTATGGCATCATCCGCCGTCTCCCTTAAACTGTCTGAATATTGCACTGAGAACATTTTCTTCAATGGTTGCGAATATAAAGGGATTGACCTTACTGTGCTTCATGACTCCTGTATGGACATTATACTCGGGGTGCCGTTTTTTTAAACTACACCAGGGCGTTACTATTTCTTTTGCTGGATCTCAGGATGCTTTAAAAATCTGAGCGCTAACCAAGATCAGTTGTGCCCCTGTAAAATTGTTCCGAAACCTGACCCCTGATTGCAGACCCATTGCTACAAAATCCCGAAACTACCGTGCGAAGCATTCCCGATTTATTGAAAAGGACATTCTTCAACTGCTAAAGGACGACGTCATTGAAAACAGTTATTCACTGTGGCGTGCTCAAATTGTCGTAACTTCGTCGCCTAATAGAAAGAAACGACTGGTGGTTGATTTTTCCAAACTACTAACCGTTTCACCCTACTTGACGCGTACCTTTTGCCTCGGATTGAGGATCCCGTAAACTAAATTGGTCAGTATCATATTTTTAGTACGATTGATTGGTCTAAGGCTTACTACCAAATTGAAATTCATCCTGAACATCGGCCCTACACGGCTTTTCAATATTGAAATCGTTTGTATCAATTCAAACGAATACCCATGGGTGTCACTGATGGGGGTTCTGCCTTTCAACGATGTATGAATTCCTTTATTTCTGAAAATAAGTTATTCGGAACTTTTTTCTTACATTGATGATAGTACTATTTGCGGTAAAACTCAAGAGGATCATGATGCTAACTTGGAACGTTTCTTAAAGGCTGCCCTAACATAAAACCTCGAAATAAACCGAGTAAAATCAAAGTTTTCGCTTCGCTTTATCAATTTGCTTGGATACGAAATCTGTGACGGAATTATCCAACCTGATCCTAAGCGTTTGACACCCCTTTTGCAAATGCCTCCTCCTTCGGATTCAAATTCATTAAAAAGGTGCCTTGGTATGTTTTCTTATTACGCGAAATGGATACCGAAGTAGTCACACAACATTCGTCAGCTGGTTGAAAATAAACAATTTCACATGCCGCCTATAGTTATGAATTCTTTCGAGAAAATCAAGAAAGATGTCGATGAATCATCTGCAAATGTTATCGACCACGAACTACCAATTACTCATAACACAGTAAAGGCTATCGGAGACACCCTCTCACAGGCTGATATGCCTGTAGCGTTCTTTTCCCGCTCACTAAACCCATCGGAAATGCGACTACACATAGTTGAAAAAGAAGCTTACGCGATATTTTAATGTGTCCGAAAATGGAGGGACCTCCTTGCTCGGAAGCAATTCACTATCGTAACAGACCAGCAAGCCGTATCTTTTATGTATAAGCCAGCTAACCGAGGAAAAATTAAAAACGATAAAATCATTCGGTGGAAAATGGAGCTTCTCCCGTTCTCGTACGATATAAAACACCGTCCCGGAAGTTAAAACATCGTTGCTGATGCTTTAGGAAAGTGTGTGGTGCAGCTGCTTCCTTTTTGGAGGAGCTAAGGGTCATACACAGTTCATTTAATACACCCTGGGGCACAGGGATTTTAGCACTTTATACGATCACAAAATATGCCATACTCAGTTGATGAAGTTCGGCGCGGGACATCCGAGTGTACAACGTGCGCAAAAATAAAGCCTCAATTCTTCAGCCCTACTAAGAATGCACTGATCCGCGCCACTGTTCCCTTTCAGCGACTCTCCCTAGACTTCAAGGGGCCTGTCCCAGCATCTTCGAAAGGATGTCGTTTCCTATTTACTATCGTGGATGAGTACAGTCGATTTCCCTTTGCGTTCCCTTGCCGTCATTGTGCTTCGCAGACCGCAATCAAGTGCCTGACGAATATTTGTTTCTATTTTTGGACTCTGCGCTTTCATCCATTCTGATAGAGGAACATCGTTCGTGTCGAAGGAGTTCAGAAATTTCCTGACGCGACTAGGGGTTGAGTGCACTAACACTACTACATACCACCCAATAGAAAACAGTCAGTGCGAGCGTTATAACGGCGTTATTTGGCACTTAATATTGCTGGCACTGGAATCAAAACAGTCTACCTTAGTGATTGGCAGGACGTTCTGTCTGATGTTTTAAATTCGATTCGCTCCTTACTATGCAGTAATACGAATGCAATTTCCCACGAAGGATTGTTCAAATTTGAAAGGCGCTCCTCTACCGGTACTGCCTTACCTGTTTGGATCTGCGCACGTAGGTAGGTACTATTGAGATGGTTTGGCAACACGAGCAAGTACGACCCGATCGTCGAGGTAGTGGAACTCCTCGAGGCCAACCCTACGCATAATGATGACCGGGAGGATTCAGTGGCGCTAAGATATTTGGCTCGTTTTCCACGCTCTGATGGACCTCAGGGTCCTGCTGAGAATATTGCAACATTGCTGACATTGCAGATGCAGGCCCGGCCCATTTAATTGAAACAAGCCCAGTTGACAATGCACCTAATGCAGAAAATATAGAGAATTCGCAGAGACCTGCCAGTCCTTCGAATATTGAACTGCTTCCACGCCGGTCTAGTCGTCTCTGTAACCCCGTCCAGCGACTGGACTTATAAATACAACCCATAGCCACTTTCAAAGATAACTCTGTACTTTGAAAAAAATCTACACCTTGCGATCTCTCTTACTA
>NC_136515.1:43812059-43839559 GCF_053919585.1 Euprymna scolopes | reverse complement strand
ATAATTTGTTCATATATATATATACATATATATCTGTGGTCGTGTGTAGGTGGGTGCTGAAGAAAAAATGTTCTAGTAAACAAATGTTGATGAACGAAGCTCCATTATATTAAATATACTGCTAACAAGGACAGTCAAACTTTGCAAAAACTTCAGTTTCAAAAATGTTTTGTTTGGAATGGAAACAAGTAAAATAAAAAAAAACATGATTCAAAAAAACTATCATTTACTCAGTCTTATTTGAGATATATTTTGTGTGCCTTTGACTGGAATGTTTAACTCCAATTGAATCCCTTCACACGGCAAAGCATACGGGTGGATCATCAGTATATATTGCCATATTTACTCTACTCTTTATATTTTATCTTTCCATTGTGTATGAAAACGGCATAAGCAGTATTAATTAATATTGAGCAAATGGGGCCCCGTTTTGATGGCACTTCAGTGGGCAAGTCGTTGAATCGTAACACGTGTGCTACGCTGATTTTTTATTCATATTTAACGATATTCAAATGAAGCGATGTTGGGAAAAAGGAAATTGAGTGATAATGGGTTACAAGTTATACTCATCAGTGGAATTGTATTAAGCTTATAGCGTTCACTTTTTTCAGATATTGTAAATATAACGAGATCATAGTGGGTTTTGGCATATAGATCTGAAAAATGCCTGTATTCCAAAATAAACGTCTATAGCACATAAACACACTGATTTATCCCTCCTATTTCCTCTCTCTCTCTCTTTCTCTATCTCTCTGTATATATATATATATATGTGTGGGTTTGTGTGTGTGTTTATATATATATATATGTATATATATATATATATATATATATATATATATATATTATATGCATATATATATATATATATATATATATATACAATGTGTTAAGAAATGTCAACGAAAGAAAGATGTATATTAAATAAGGGTGTAGTCACCAACAATGTTTATTTTTAACATTATTTTATTATTCCTTGTCTTGGTTATTTATTGAGAATTATGTTTAGATAACTGTAATAATGTTTTTATACCACTGAAATCGTTTTTAACGCGTTTCAGACGTTCTATGAAGCGTCCTCTTACACGTTTCCGCCCCTTGGAAACACTTCAAATGAACTACGAAAATACTATTTTTACATCTCCAACACACTTTGAAAATAATTTCTGAAGAGGACGCTTCACAGAACGTCTGAAACGCGTTTAAAACGATTACAATGATTTAAAAACATAATTACAATGATCTAAACATAATTCTTAATGAAAAACCAAGACACGGAATAATAAAATAATATTAAAAGATACACATTGTTGGTGACTACCCCCTTATTTATATATATATATATATATATATATATATATATATATATATGTATATATATATATTTATATATATATATTCATATATATATACATATATACATAACTCTATATATATACATATTTATATACATATACACATATATATACACATGCATATATATATATATATATATATATATATATATATATATATATATATAATACTCGTGCATCACTGTAGCATAAAATATAACACGATTAATAACATCAATTTTAGGAACAGGAAGTTACAATAGAAATGTTCATCAATTTCTAAAAGTAACACAATCACGATTGCATCAAGTGAAATCTAAACCCAAAATAAATACTATAAAACTCCGCTAAAGATATTCTAAAATGAAGGGGCAGCAAATATCAATGCTAATTTAATTATTAAAAATCTAACTTCAATAAATTTATGTAATGTAAAAAATAAGTTAAAACAAAAATTAAGTAGGCACTCCGTAGATAAACAAGACACTGTAAATTTCTACATACTTTTGTTATCTTTGCTTAAATTTAAAAATAAAGTTGAGGTAGTTTTATATAATTACAAAACAAAAATATTACGATGATGTGATTTAGTTAAACTTCAAATTAAAAAAAATACGATTTCAATTCATTTTACGCATAATAATTATATATGTAAGAACGAATCGCTAACACTTAAATTTGTAGTACTCATGAACATGAATTCACTATTATAAAAAAAAATTAATTACTCAAACAAATTCTAGTTTTACTTGTTCGTTCTCTTAAAGGTAATATTCTAGGTACATTTCTCTTTTCATATAAACACCACAGTCAATGTTTGTTAATGTACTTAATCACATACAATATCTGCACTATTATGTCCTTAGTTGATCAAGTATTTATTAATTAAACACTTATTTAATTTTTGTATAATCAGTAATTTTCATCAAGATTATATATTTTTCTTCCTAAATATTTCTTTAATCTTATTATGATTATATTATTACAAGTTTATGGTTATGAATTTATAAAAATATAAACACTTTTATATTTTCTTCATGACGGCTATTATCATTATTATTATTATTATTATTATTATTATTATTATTATTATTATTATTATTATTATTATTAGTCTCGACTTTTTGATGTTTTTAGTTGAAATTTTTCCCTTGACGTCAAACATTCGAACACTGTCGCTATTCCTGACAAGAACGCCTACTGGAAATTTGGAAGAGAAATTGACTTGTCAATTTGATTAAGCCATTTTTGGTGGCTTTTATGTCATGGTCCCAAGCATTTCAATCATAATGAAAATCACCCTGACCGTCTTACAGTTCGATTTATAGTATTAGTATTGTTCGATAGCATTCTACACTTTCTATTTATTTATTTATTTTATGTTTTCATCTCTTTTCTTAGCTGTTCTTATGGAAGTCCAGCTATACCTTAACACTTGCGTTGTTCCCAACAGGCAAGTTTGTTTTTTTGTAAAATTTGGAAACAAATTGTCCTGTCAATCTGATAAAGCCAGTTATGGTGCTTTGTTTAGTTTTCCTTATGGCCCCAAGCGTTCTGGTTACAATGGGTATCAGCCTGTTGCTTTACATTTTCAGAGTTCAACTAATTTTCATTTCTGATCTTGGTTTTTATGTTGTTATTGTTCTTTCTTTTGCACTCTTGTACCGAAAAAACAGGCTATGTCAAAAAGTGAGACATTCTCTTGTTAATATTTAGTAAAATTCTATCAGGTCTGAAGAGTTCAAGGAGCTTATCAGTCAGTATGCGACTATCGCCAAAAAGTTTGACATTGTCGTTTTCTTGAAACACTTTTGGATTATGCTCATACAACTGCTCTTTGTGATCTAATTCGTAGAGTTCGCAAATATTCCAGTGTAGAACCTGGGCGACTTTGTCACGTCTCCATTTTTTATATTTATGTTGAGCTAGCATAGGCCATTCTGATACAATATGCGCTTATATTTCTTCCCTTTCATTACACAATCTGCACATCCGTGATTCTGCAGTTTTTTCTCGATGCAGTGTTTGATGAACCTGGTGTGAGTGGCTTATTCACCGCTGTCATTAATGTGCTCTAAGTAGATCTTTTAGGATCTTCCCTGACCAACTAATTTCAGCGTTCGGCATCTCTCTCTAAATTGAGTATTCTTAAATAGTAATTTCTTTCCAAGTATATATTTCCCACTCTCCTGTTATTTCTGACTTTTCTGCACACCAGATCTTATCGTTTTTCTTCTGACTTTATATAGAAAATGCCATGTCTTTCAGAAATACATTTAGTTCGATTTTCTTGAATATACACCTTTAACACTAAGTAATCTTCGGCCACATTACTTTCTAGGTAGATTAAATGACTTTGCATGCCCTTTCTAAGCAACGGTCCTATAAATTGTAAGCATTTTACGTGTTTTTGTGTTCAGACATTTCAATTCATCTACATTCCAGCAAAGTGTACGAGCAATATATCGAATGATAGCGACTGCTTTGGCGAGTATGTCATATATTGTATTTCGACTGTAAAGGTGTGATTTAAGAATAACCTATAATGATCTGTTGTACTCGGCTGTGACCCGTTTTGTTTTTATTTTCATTTTCTTTATCTTATCCGCTTTCAGCATTCCCATATACGTTTAGCCTCTATCGATATTAACATCATTTACAAATCCGTTGTTGAAAGTTTAAAGCTATCTAAGTGTGCCAGCTTGCCTCTTTAATCACAAGAATAGCACATTTGGAGATGCCAAATCCCATCCATTATGTCACTAATAAACAATCTGATGGTGTTCCTCAATGGGAGCTAGCTGATTCTAATTCTTTTCAAAAACTTAAAGGCCATCCATAAATAAGAGACGGTTGACTGCATATGTCTTCTCCGATTGTATACCCTGCTTTCACATTCCGTAAAAGAAATATCGACGGGATCAAGCTGAGGAAAAATAACGATAGGTCAAGCTAGTGACAAAAGACTATCAGCATGGAAGAACGTTCTCCTGATTTTCCATTTGCCTAATTCCACATTTCCTGAAGTTAAATTGTTTTTGAATTCTGTTTTTAAAATTTACGAACACTTGAGTGTCCATGAATGTGAAACTATGCATAATGCCTTCTTGTAGTTTACTCAACCCATGACAAGTTTATCAGATCTTCATTTCCAGTTTCTTACAATACTTTTATCGATCAGAAGCTGATCCTCTGTGCCTCATGATGTTTTTCAACAACTTCTCTCTTCTTCAGGCTACACATTGTTTTTGTCCAAATAATTCCAAATACGATCAGACATTATGTTCGTGAAAAGTTTCCACATGATAAAGAGGCAAGTGTTTGACCTAATATTTTCATCTTTCATTATCAGGAAATTGTTATCTTTGTAAGCAAATCAGGGAAGTTACCCATTATCAAACAGTCGATTAGAATTGTTGCAAGAAGTTGGTGGAAAGCTGGAAGTTTTTTAAGTATTCCTGGACTCACTCAGGTCCAGTCGCTTTCCAGTTTGAAGCCTTTTTAGCATTCACCTTCACCATGACTACGGTGACCGTTGTGGTCATTTGTTGCTCCATTCAAAACATACTTCTTTTCAATATCTGTGATCTAATCTGCATCGACTTTATGCTTTTTTCCCCCTTTTACAGATGATTTTCCAGAATAAACGCGCGGCATCATACAAAAATACAACATCCTTACCTCTTTCAATTCCTTGTAGTTGATTAAATGGAAGTTTTCGGTTATTCTAAAACAGTATGTTCTGCCGATATTGCTTAATTCTTTTATGTAGCGTTTAACTTTGATACGCTGTTTCAGTTCATCAATTACACACTTAAAAGCTATTTGTTTTATGTTACATTTATGACTTAGTTTATTACATGCGCTCTGAATTTTGAATTTAACATCTCCGGCAGCTTGTACTTAGCTTAGCTCCTTTCGAAGTTGCTTTACCTGCCCATTAAGACGTTTCTGCTTCCAGGGCCCAAACTTTTCTTCTTTTTGCTCCGTTTTCCACTGGAAAAATGATTCATAAGGCGTCAAAAGTTAAAAATTCGTATGTGCGATGTCACTTTAAACTTATCTATTTTAAAATATGTCGCGACTGCACAGGCGTGATAGTGAAACATGACATCGTCCTTGTATTAATATGAATTGGTTTGAAAACGCCCTTTAAAAGTCATGTAATGCAGATGTACTGGAAATTCTACTTGATTCGTTTTTTTTTTGTTTTTTTTTATCTCCGGCACAGTATATTTAATTTACAAGAAGTGAATTGTTAAGAAAAAATAATACTCTCATGTACGTCTCTTTCCGTTTTTTATTCATTTTTATTTTAAATGAATGTAACGTTACATTCTACATACGTATATATTTTTTTAATACACGACCAGCACCCAGGAACTAGCGTTGTCGGTTGGAAGTATGCACCAAACCCGAATGTAAAAAGAATACATGAATAAACTACGGTTATTAGTTGGTTATTAGCCTCGTTCGGCCCAGTAAAATAGCGAGCACTGCACCAGTGGACAAAATAATTGTATTGCTCCAAACGCATTTAATATATATTCATATAATGAAGAATTTAAGTTCCAAATAATTGCGTCTTTTTTTTATGGCTTGCTCCGAAACAAATTACCGAATTTTATTTAAAAAAAAAACATATGTTACGTAAATAAAACTGCCCGAAAAATAATTAACAAGTACACGTCCGTAATATTGTGTTTTCCTTTTTTAGAATGTAGTTTTTTGTTGTTGAGAAATCTTAATCGAAAACGAAAGTTTTCAGGAGGAATACATTTCAATATAGAAATAGATATGAAGTGCGTCGGTCTGGAAGATCAGTAATCTACACGTAGTGTCCTTTATGGTAATAAAATTAGGAACATGTGTTGTATACTTTGTAAAAAACAGGTAAACTGATTATTTATAATTATTTTCTCTGCTGACGACGACAGAAGGAAATTCTCATAGTTGATAGCGGGTTGTAAACTTTGCAACTGAAAACAAGTAAACGGGGCATTTAACCTACGCATCAAATGAGTCTTCGTCGGACAAACTAATATGTTTAGTAGTGACACCATATTTAAATTTTAGTAAGCGTTCGTTTATGAAATGAAGTGCTATATTCCGGCTTATGAATATTTTCAGAGCTCAGCTTTTGGCAAAATAGCCTTTATTATGTCTTAATTAGACATAAGAAATATTATAGTAGGTGTATAATGCATAAGCCTGTTACGGTCGTTGTAATCACAGAATCTGTGGTACGTGTAGCATTCTTGCTGGTGACACGTGGTAGCCGTGATAGGTCTACATATTAAGAGAGAGAAATAGGGGCTCCTACCTCTAAAGATGTTATGATTGTGATGGTGTTTCTCATAGAATAAAATGTATAATTTATTAATCGACTGAATGTGTATGAAGTAGTGTTCAAATCTATATAAGATAGTGATTAATAGCATGGATTTATTGAATTTGTATCTGACATCTGTTGTTGAAAACCTACGTTACTTTGTGCCAGAGATAAATTTCTGCAGCCATTTTATTATGTATAGAGATAAAAATCATGCATTAATTAAAATATGACATTTTTGCGTTATTTAAGACCGGGTAAGGCCGGGTATATATTCTAGTAATATATATTTATTTTGCTCTATTACTTTTACAGAATACTAAGTCACTCATTTATATAATCCAATATAATGTATAGCTAAGTATTTACCTTTAGAAACGCCACTTAAAGAAGATGAGTCAGAATACTATGCTATAATATATACTTAAAGGTTTGCTTATATGTTGAATATCCCCATGCTAAGTTGTCTTGACACACCTCTGTACAAACAGGTCATAGACAAGTCGGCAGTAAAGTCATGTCTTTAATCATTTTGAACTTTAATGTTTTCTTTTTTAAACTGAGAACGGTAAATTGTGATTTTTCACGCATATTGCATAGTTTTACAACTCAAAACAAATGTGTCTTCAGAATATAGCTTTCTTAATTGTCTTTTTTTGCAATTGCTGGTATCGTATTTTCCGATCGTATGCGTTCGCTCGTCGTATTTTCGACTAGCAGATTTAAATAAATAAAAGGAAATTTGATATTTATCAAGTATATCTGATTTTCTGTGAATTTCAATATATTTCGTTTCTGTTTTTATAAAGAAGTTTTTTTATTTTATTTTACAGATCTCTGGCAAATTATATAATTAAACGAGGCAACCTGGTAACGAATCAGAAAAGACAACATACTTTTTGATTGATGCGAGTAGTTTGAACAATTCTCATAATACTATTTATTTTTCTCGTAGGTAATTTCTATGAAGGCACTCAGCGATGTCTAAATTTCTGGTGGGTAGGATTGGTTTATTCAAAACTCCGAAGATTTCCTATAAATAAATTCACCTTTCAATTAGTCTACTAAAGGATTATATCATGTGGCTTTCACGGTGTTAAAGAAGAAAAAAACGTGGGGATTCAAATTGTTCGAATTTGACAGAGATCGATGTATGACATAATTTACATACAATCGAACAATTTCGTTCGAATTACGCTTTAATACTTTTTTAAGACGTATGATGAATTTATGATTTCAGAATTATTATGTAGCTGGCGATTTCTTAAATAAATAAACAATGAATTATAGTTCTGTCGTTGTGCATATGGTACGATAAATTCCTATAAATTTATACGTTGTTTCGAACTTAAAAGTATATATATATATATATATATATATATATATATATATATATATATATATATGATATTAGAGCGTTACACAAATATAGTCACCTATCAGTGACTTGAAATAATTTAATTGATCTTTGTATATGCAACCTTTCTAAACGTAAAAAAAAACTCTTAGATAGTTAAATTGATGACAAACAATGACCAAACGCTCATATATATTACATATACATATGTCCAGTTTATTTTGTAGAACTGAGGTGCAAAGTATATATTATAGTTACAAGTTTAACATCAATATTTATAATAAAGTTATTTGTATTTTTATGTGCAGTTTTCGCATCACCAGACTCATGCAAAAGACTATATATAAAATCTACTCGATATCAATCTACTATTTTATTACTTACTGGCCTTATTAGACTTTTTCAGAGAACTGTTCTCATTTTAAGTGCCATTTTCCCGGCGTTTCAATCGATGTAACCTGAAAGCAAAATTAAACAAATACCTTTTTGGAAAATATACTTATATTTAAACGAATGTCAGAAAAATTATTTTTTACCATATATTACAAAATATAGCATTGCTCGATTTCCGAAATATTAAAGTAAAATTGGCATTATAAAAAGGTTTTAAAGATTCACACACGTTCGTCTCTGTAAGTCGTTCTCGCCCGTCTATATATATATATATATATATATATATATATATATATATATATATATATATATATATATATTTCCCCTTTCTCTCTTAATATATACTAGCTGAAACGTATCAAGCCGCTATGTAGTAAAATTAGATTAACAATAAATTATATGCAAACACGTGAACGATTTGTTATTTCTTGTCGACATTTCGTATTAATAGTAATTTTAATATCACAAAAACCATTATTGTAAACTAGATCAACAACAACCCTCAAGATAATTATTTAATTTATAATATTATAATTTTATTTATATTAATGTATTGTTACGTAATCAAACACGGCGATTTTCGAACTAAATACATGAATGGCAAAATTATTATATGAATCGTTCTGCAATACGAACCAGGTGCTCTCAAGGATTGAGCATTTTTACATGCTGAAATAAATAAACCGTGAGATTGACGACACTTGGGAATTATATATGTCCTCTTGTTACATCGAGCTTCATAAATAATATAAGTATGTATATTAGTAATGGATGTGATATAAGGTGAGCATGTTTTCTCATAAACATACATAACTCACACACACACAGACACGCACCCACGTATATATATATATGTATATATATATATATATATATATATGTATATGTATATATATATATATATAATTCATATATCACATATTTTTTATTCATGCATTTATAACAATATAATTTGATGCATTCCGTACATAATTGTAATTTTGTGTCATTATGATATTTCGTCATTTAATGTGCATCTCTCTCCTTCAAATAACCTGTACAAAAGCTATATATTTTAATGCATATAATATTACGTATGCGTTTTTTAAATGTCATGCGGGGTGCTTATGTATCGCTTTAAATAGAAGAGAATCATATTGATAACATATACGTAGAAAAGTTAATTTCAACATCTTATTTAAAGTACAAAAGAAAAGGGCAAATAAAAAATTATATATATATATATATATATATATATATATATATATATTACTAATTAAACATATCTTTTTTACGACCTCATATTTACTTCATTCCATACACATGTTTAAGGCGAGGAGGGGGGATGACGCACGAAATACGAACCGTGCTGAAATATAAACGTTATTATTTAGAAAACCATTCTTTATATGGAGAAGGGAAGGTATTATTTAAACTAATCTGTACTTTCACCAAAATATTTATTAAATAAGAAACTGACACGTATTATCTTAATTTTTGTGTAGTATTACTTAAGATTACGTATTTGTTTCTCAACCAAATTTCTTAATTAGTTTATTGTTGCCTAATAACTAATAGCACTTTGAAATATCTTTTTTTTGAGTAGCATGGATTTTAAATAACTTTCTTCTACAGTGTAGTATACATATTAAAAAATACAAACAATTTATAATGAAATCATATATTTCGAAAAACTGCTGAGTCATTTGCCGGAAGTGACGTCATATAGTGATGATAGTGGGGGGGGGGGCAACAAGCACGATTATCTTGCTCTAAAAAGTATGGGTTACCAAAACTTCTTTTTTTAGGTGAGGTTAGGATGTGGTGAATTAGTGCCTGTTAATTCTCCCAAGCATTACCTTCACAATTTCTTTTTATGGAGAGGGGGTTAGTAGTACTAAAATGCTGCGTCATAATAGATACTACACTTTGATATTAGCAAAAATGCCAAGTAAGCGTAATATAGTTTTCTATCAGGGTTTACCTCCAAAAAAAAATGCAAAATAAGCGACACAGCATATATTTTTACAGGTAAGGAGTTAAATACGGAGTAAGTTCAGGGCATGATTGAAGCGGTTTATGATCTCAAAAACACTTTATTTCATATATATTTAAAAAGAAGTGAGGATACCGGGGCAGGCCCGGAAACGTGTGAAACAGTTTACGATCTCAAAATTACTTTATCTAATATATAAAAACTGAAACAGTCTACTATTTTGACATTACATTATTTCATGTATGTTTTAACAGATGAGTGGGGGATATGAAATCAGTCCAGGAAATGCCCGAAACCGTTTACGGGTTAAACATTACTATATTTCATTCATCACAGTAGGGTGTGGAATATAAAGTCAGTCCCGGAAATGGCTGCTACATTTTACGTTTTAGACATTAATTTATTTAATGTATATTTTTAATAGTGGGATGGAGGAAAAGAAGTCAGTGTCGGAAATGACTTAAAGAGTTTACGATTTAAGCAATTTTTATTACATGTATATTTTTAACAGACATTATTACATAGTTTTTATTTTCGTAAAGAGGAAGCGATAACATGGGTTAAATTTATGAATATAATATATACAAAAATTATGAAAAATGTGGAAATGGGAGTTAATTGATCGGTGTGTTCTTTAATGAAATAATAAACCCAGTTTATATATAAATATTTTATATAAAGTTTTTTATATTCGTAAGGGGGATAATTGGGGTTTAAATTATGTAAACTTATTATCAAAATTAGAAACGTATCAAGGGATTTTGAAAAATTATTAAATGTGAGTTAATTGATCGGTGTGTTTGTAATGAAATAATCGAATAAATTATATCAAAGTAATAATATTGGGTGGTCATAATGTGGGTTTAAATATTGAGAAATGATTGTCGAAATTAGTAAAATATCCAAGAATTACTAAATATGATAAAATGTGAGTTAATTGATTAGTGCGTTTGTAATAAATTAATACACCCAGACAATGTATAAACGTTATTATTTGCTGTACGGGGGAGGCGATTATGTGGGTTAGAACAATAAAATATGATTGTCGAAATTTGTAACATATCTAGGAATTATGAAAAACGATGCGATGTTAATTAATTGATCGGTGGGTTTGGACTTAAATAATCGGCCCAGGCATAAAAAAGTTAAATAATCGGCCCAGGCATAAAAAAGTTATGATTTTCGTAGGGAGTGGCGCAATAATTTGGGGTAAATTTATAAATGATTATTCTCGAAATTAGTAATATAGCCAAGAATTATGAAAAATGATGAAATGGCCATTAATCGATTGATATGTTTGTAATGAAATAATCAGCCAAGACAATATTACAAATTTATTATTTTCGTAAGGGGAGCGATAATGTGAGTTAAAATTATAAAAACGATTACCGATATTAGTAACACATCCAGGACTTATGAAGACTGATGAAATGTGAGTTGATTGGTGTGTATTTTAATGAAATATTCGGCCCAGACAAGATATCAAAATATTTTTTCGTAAGAGGAGGGGTGTAATTTGTTTTTTTTAAATGATTGTCGAAATTCCAAGTATATCCAAGAATTATAAAAAAATGAAATGTGAATGAATCGATTAGTGTATTTGTAATGAAACATTAGACCCAGCAAATATATAAGAGTTATGATTTTCGCAAATGGGGACATACTGTGGGTTACAATTATATAGAAATGATTATCGAAATTAGTAACATGTCCAAGAATTATGGAAAATTATTTAATATGAGTTAATTAATTTTTGTGTATGTAATCAGCCCAGACAATACATGAAAAGTATTATTTTCGTAAAGGGGGGCACAATAGGTATACCAATTATAAGAAAATTTTGGCGAAATTAGTAACATATCCAAGAATTATGAAAAATGATGAAATGTGAGTTGATTTATTGGTTGGGTTGTAATAAACTAATCGGTCCAGAGCATAAATCCAAGTTATTATTTTCGTAAGGGGGGTTGGTGATAATGTGGGTTACAGTTATGAAAAAGTGTTTTCGGAATTTGTAACATATCTAAGAATCATGAACATTTATGAGAATAAATCGATTGATGTGTTTGTAATGAAATAAACAACCCAGTTATTGAAGTTATTATTTTTATAAGGACAGGGGTGATAATGTATGGTTAAAATCATGAAAAATGATCGTCGAAATTCATAGCATATATAAAAATGATGAAATGTTATTTAATGGATTGATGCATTTGTAATTAAATAATCGGCCCAGACAATATGTCGAAGTTATTTTTTTTTCGTAAGGGAGGCGCGTGCGATAGTATGGGTAAAATTATAAAAAAAATGGTTCTCTAAATTAGTAACATATCAAAGAATTATGAAAAATGGTGAAATGTAAATTAATCGATTGGTGTGTTTGTAATGAAATATTTAAATCAGAAATATATCAAAGTTATTATTTTTGTAAGGGGGTGATAATGTGGATTTAAATTATGAAAAAGTTGTGTCGAAATTATTAACATATCCAAGAATTATTAAAAAATGATGAAAGGTGAGTTAATTGATTAGTGTGTTTTTATATGAGCTAATAAAGACAGACATTATATAAAAGTTATTATTTTCGTAAGCGGAGGGGGATATAATGTGGGTTAAAATTATAAAATGATTTTCGAAATTAGTAACATATACAAGAATTATGAAAAATTATGAAACGTGAGTTCATTGATTGGTGCTTCTATAATGAATTAATCGGTCTAGACAATATATCAATTTATTATTGTTGTATGGGGTGCGATAATGTTGATTTAAATTATAAAAAAATGATTGTCGAAATTAGTAACATATCCTGGAATTTTGAAAAAATAAATGAGTGTCAATTAATTGATTGACGTGTTTGTAATGAATTATTCAGTCCAGACAATTTATCAGTTTCTGTATGTGGTCAACAATATTTTTCTGAATTTTAGATGCTAAGTTTGGGAAATTAAACCACAGTTGTAGTAATGATTAGAAAGACACACGATTATGTTGTTGTTTATTCTACAAACCTTCCCTTACGGGGTGGGGCTGAAGAGAGCAATACCCATTTTGGGCGACTAAGCAATCTCCCACAATCATATGCCAAAAATATGGAAAAACTATCGAATAATATCCTGGAAATGACATCGTTTCTCTTACTAATGTGTTGTTGCCGTTTGTGGGAGTAAGAGGGAAAACTATATTAATATTGAAAATTGGGGTAATGTAAAAGTTGCCTAATGATCATTCGCGTCAATGCGTTTATGTAATTATTTGTAAAACCTGCATAGTTATGGTTAAGAAATTATATCATTCACTTAAAATGGTGGTGTCAGTAGAAGGGAGGGAAAGAACACAGTAATGTGGAATTTTGTAGTGAAGTTGCGTTTGAAAAGTCTTGAAACGTAATTAAAACAGATAATTGTTATAGAAATAGTTATCATATATATATATATATATAGAGAGAGAGAGAGAGATAGAGAGAGAGACAGAGAGAGACAGAGACAGAGACAGAGAGAAAGAGAGACATATATAGATAATCGTATAACTATTAATAAATCTGACTGAAATAAACAAAAATATTTAAACATAAAATGTTTAAATTTAACGGTATTTCACGCGGGTAATGGTAGCTGAAAGGATACGGTCTTTGCTAACCAAACCAGAGATGGTTTATGTTGCCGGGTTTTAATCTATCGACTAGTGTTAATCATAAAACCCTGCACTGAAAATTCCCGAAAGGAATAAATATAGTGTCTGTAGGTATTTACTTATTATAGTAAATAATTATATCAGTCTCTTTAAGAAACTCGGTTCTTATAGTTGAGCAGTTTCAGTTGAATTAAGTCAGTCAATTTAGCTCTTATGCATATATTAACTCATAAGAAGTAGATCAATGTGACTGAAGTAAAATATATTTAAAAATAAAATGTTTATATTCAACGTTTTTCCTACGCTGTTAACGGTAGCCGGGTCGAATCTATCGACTAGTGTTAATCGTGACACCCTGAATTGAAGATTCCCGAAAGGATGAAACACTCGTGTCCGTAGGTATTTAATTATATATATATATATATATATATATATATATATATATATATATATATATATATATATATATATACATATATACTATCAGGACCAGTTAAGCGGCGATGTCCGGTGTTAGCATGCTTCCTCCCCATGTGTAAAAAATTAAAATGTTGCTGGTATTGTTTATGTTTCTGGCCAACCACAAACCTCATAATATTAAAAATGGCTTTCGGAATAGACATCCCATTTAGTGCTTTGGGTTGGCGTGTCACAAAATGAGATGAAAGGTCTAGGAATAAGTTCAGAGCAAGGGGTTTTTGTTCGCAACACTGAAGTTCTAGTGGCAAAAAATATTGAACCCTTTGCCCCTAAAAATAAACTTAATTCCTGTAACGACCTGTGCGTTACCAAGTATAAATGTAAACGGTATTTAAGAAACTGACGATTTTAAGTAAGCTTGAACAGTAAAAATTACAAGCAGAACGTTTTATTTAGATAAAAAAAAACAATTGTTAAATAGGAAGACCAATGAATTTTTGTTATAGGTCTATTTGTTTGTTCAACAAAAACAAGAAAAACAATAAAAACACGTAATCCAAGTTTTTATACGAAAAAAGAAAAGAAAAATAGTTGAAAAATATCCGCAGAAGTCAGGATGAAACTGCAGCGAAGTCGTAAAAGATGTTGCGAAGAAGTGAAACGATTAACTTACTGATTAACAATGAGCAAATGATATTGAAATGACTTTTTTGAACAAAGAAGCAATGAAAGTGACTCGTTCGGTGAACTTCGATAAACCAGAACCTTATCTACTGTAGAATTTTTCCAACAGCTTGATTTTATTGGGATATGCTATAAATGATAAAACACATGCACTGTTTGTTTTCGTGAACGATAGCTATTTTCATAGTAAATACACATGTTATTTTAATAATAAATGTGCTAAATATTAAATGGGCAAATGTCGAAGAAATGGATCTGTACTGCAATATTAGCCTAATCAGCTGATTTATTTTTTTATGTAAGTGCGGCACGGTTAAAACACTTGGTATGTAACATAATACAACTGTAATTTAATATTATCATCCTACATGTTTTACTATTTAAAAGAAGAAACTTTAAATAAACTTCTAGTATGTTTTACAACTTTTTATAGCATACAAAAATAATGAAAATGCGAGACACAAAGCGTGTGTGCATTATCGATATTAAACGGCCGATATAGTGACGTTTTTGAGGCTGTTAACATACAATGTTTAAAAATCTCGAAAAAATACAATAATAGATGCAGATTCCTGAAACTTTCGACATTTATTCATTATTAAATAAACTTACATAACGGTTGGTTTCGTTAAATATATTAAAGAAAATATTTTATTTACATTGTTCGCCCCTCCATATTTCATGTTACTAAAACTGAGCAAAATAAATGTAGGTCTATATAATGTCAATATTTGTTAGAGCTGAACAGATTATATAATTAATATATGTATATATATATATATATATATATATATATATATATATATATATATATATATGCACTCCGTTATTTATTTCACTTATTTGTATGTCCAAATTTATTTAAAATTAAATTCCGTAATCAAAGTAATAAATGTTTCATTTTCTTCTTTTTTTCTTTTTTTTTAAAAAATCTTTCAGTAAACATATTTCCTTGGAACCAGACGTAACTCAGTGTCCGATTGGCTTTGCTCAGAACATAGCATGAACCGCCGATTATAAAAGCGTAACAAACGCTACCCCACTCAAATGAATGAAACATGAAACGTTTCTTAACAGAAAAAAATAAACAATAAAAAATAATCCAAGAAACAACGAATTATCGTAAAAAATGAATTCCGTAATCAAAGCACAATTTATTTAAAAAATAAATGTGTGCATAAAAATCAATATTATTATGTTAAACATTACGAACATAAAATATGATTATGAAAGAGTAACAAACGCAAATCCCTCCTAAAAAAGGAAAAGAAAACATGTAAACATAATAATTGTAACCAAATAAATAAACTAAGAAAAAAGAACCAACGTATCAATGTTTTTTTTGTAATAAGTAAACTTTTTTTTACTGTTTATTTTTTGTACCAACTACAAAGTTCGAAAAAAAACAGCTAAGCATTTTTAGGTCATGTTTCTAGCAAAGTTGATCGGACGCTGAGTTATGTCTCCATCAAATTATGCACAAGTATGGAAATAAAACAATTTCCTAATGAAAGTAACGTTGGATTATTTATATAGTAAAAAAAGGTTAATTAAATAGTAAGACCGCATTAATAAGTAGGCAATGGTATTTTAGTAATAAGGATAACGAAACCGTCTAACAGAAAGATAACAAAATGGTAACTCGTTCTTACTATAATAATAACAGGGGAGTACATCTTCTCTGTAATAGCAAAAATAAAGTGCGTTTCAATTTTTCTTGCGAGTTTCCGTAGTTGGTAATTGCTTATATAATCTGTAACGATTGCCTTATCAAATGATTCCTTTAAGAACATTGATACACTTGTTGCTCATAAAAGTAAAACTATTCAAGGATAGGAGTGATAAATTGACTTACTGAAAAATTAACGTTATAATGAAATCATTATATATATATATATATATATATATATATATATACATATTGTTTAAAAGTTTAATGAAACATATAACACAATATATATATATATATGTGTGAGAGAGATATGTATATTATGTGTATATATACATATATATGCATATATGTGTATATACATATATGTATATATATACGTATATGTGTATATATACATATATATATGTATATATACATTTATATATACATATACATATATATACCTATATATATGTATACATATATACATATATATACATCTATATGCATATATATCCCTATATATATATATATATATATATATATATATATATATATATATATATATATATATATATATGCATATATATATATATCCACAGCGAAAAAAAAATCGCAGCTCAAAAGAGATATTACAGCCTACAAACCGACAGTCCGAGATTCGAGTTTCACTATCATTTGGTCTCAACCATTAGACATATCCGAACTCGGGATTCTAAACTGAAGCCTTTTGAATGGAAGTCGAGTACTCTGACACATGAGCAAACGCACCACAACATTGGAGTCTATTAACTAACACAGATCAAGCAAATCGGTGAAATACCCGACTATGGAATGAACCCATTTCGTCTCAAACATGTAATGTGGTCATCTAACAAAGGTATAACCCAAGCATATGCCTCATAAGTAGGGAATTTCTACTCGGCAGGACGATAGCACTTAACATGCTAATCTAGCGATCAATTAATAATGGAATTTTTCAGAATGTGAGAGATTATATAATTCTTTTCACAGCCAAACACGGTCGCAGCTCATAAGTGTTCTGAGAGCCAACAAACTAGAAGTCAAAACTCGAATTTCGCCCTCATTTTTGCCTCATCGGGTATATATATATAAAATCGGGATTCGAAACCACAGCCTCTTGCATGATGAAATACCTTCTTCGTCATACCCTACAAAGGCATTGTCCAAATTTGGTCCCAATGGAGAACTCATGGGTTTGTCATCTATCTGTTTGTACATAATATCATGAAAGCTGAATTTAACCGACATAGTAGCGAATTTCATTTATTATATATAAATATTTTGGAGAATATAGGGAGTTGAGAGTTGACTCCGATATAAGGCGTAAGAACATATATTAATAGTCGCCAACAGAGGGGCACAAGTGAAGAGAATATAAATATCAATAAATCGTAAATTTGTCAGAATGAGTATAGTTTAGTGTAAAGTTGTAAGAATTGTTATTTCTTTAAAGGAATGCAAAATAATCTATAACGGGGTCTAAGTTACTTGTCACCCATTTAGCTTGTGTTTAGAGGATACTATTGTTCTCAACCGCACCCCACTTTTATGAGCCTTGGGCAAACCATACAGACGGGGGTTAATCGAACAAGTGGGTCTGATTAAATTGTAAATAAAAGTTGGAAGAACAACATGTTTGACCTATTTAACAAGTCGTTCTTGAAACTTAGTGTCGATAGAGTTAGAAGAATCACATGTATCTACAAGACCTAATTCGAAAAATTTAGATGTCTCGCTCAAAATTGTCATAATTTTATTGACGTAAATCTGGTGATCCATTATGAAACGCCGGAGCCTTTGTCGAGTTTTGTGAGAACCAGAAATATTTATTATGCCGAAGTGCGTGGATTGTACGATTATCTTCATTTGGCCATTTGGATTCCCAAGACAAATTGATGTGCCATTATATGAATGTGCGATTTAGTTTCCCCTCAAGTTCACTGACCTTAGAATCTGAAATAGGAGAAAGTATTTCTAATATAGAAAAAAAGAATTCAAATTCAGCATATATATCTTCTAACTTTGGAGATATATAGGGAAGGCAAAAATTCAAAGCCATTGGAAAGAATATTGCGTTAAAGCAAGGAAAACTTAGCGGAAGGAGATTCCAAACATTATGAGTAGTACTTGGATTCGTCGAGTAATCATATTTTTAAAAATCAAATGTTGCACATTCTTCAATTTTTTTAAATAAAGGCTACGTTCATATATGGTAACATTTGAAATATTGCAACATAAAATAAAATTTTATCAAATAATATATATATGTATATATATATATATATATATATATATATATATATATATATATATATATATATATATATATATATATATATATTAGTGCTGGGACAATTAATCGGAATCGAACACCGGAAAATTCGGAGCTTTTAGGAGTATTCAATCGGTACTCGAATCGGTACAATTTGAGTCTATTTTCCGATGCAAAAACCGATACTTTTTAGTATCTATTTTATTGTGTTTTGTTTTTAGAATGCCTTCCAATTGCTTGTAGTAATCATATATTAATAAATATTTATTGATTTAAACTTCTTGTAAGAGTAAAATCTTTAAATCACACCCTATAAAAGTGTGTTTACGTTTGAAAAATTATAGACACATACGATATATTTTTA
The DNA here is from genome assembly GCF_053919585.1 of Euprymna scolopes. Lineage (NCBI taxonomy): Eukaryota > Metazoa > Mollusca > Cephalopoda > Sepiida > Sepiolidae > Euprymna > Euprymna scolopes. Next base: position 43,820,120 of record NC_136515.1, on the reverse strand, counting down.
CAGTAATAGGGACAAAATAACAACTGTATAGTTAAATATGTAGAGATTTGTAAAGAATCGGAATCGGTAATTGCATTGAAATCGATCGTGAAAATATTGGAATCCTGCTCATACTAATATATATATATATATATATATATATATATATATATATATATATATATATATATATATATATATATATATATATATATATATATATATAACTGCGTCAATCGCTTTACTGCAGATTAGTAACATATCAACATGTCTCTATAGTAATGTCACAAAAAGAATGAAAAACTATTATATAATGCTTTAAGGTTCGTTATTTTCCAAAATTTTATGAAAATTCATGCGATATTCACAAAGTTGTGGTCTTTTATTCTTTATCGTGGAATTCTCACTGTCCATTTATTGTAGGTCTCTTAAAATCCTGTATTAGATCAAAAATACAATGTCTGATCATGTAAACTTTACTTTTTATTATTGTTTTTGTTACATAATAATAAACAAAAGCACATCCTAATGATAAGCCTCAATTAAATGAATTATGTATCGCCATATCCACCATTTAAAACAAAATAATTTTAACAACATGTTTCCATCGATAAAATCAATTGTTCGACCTGAAAAAGAAATTAGATTGTAGCGACATCAACTACTTTCCTCAACAGGGCATCAATTTTAGGAAATTGCTGTCCCGCCTCACAAACACTTCTTTTCAATATTGACCAGATATATTCAATGGGGTTAAGATATGGAGGACACAATGGCTAGCTCATGAGTATTTCTCCACAGAAGCGCATGTATTCTAGGGAGGCTGCAATCGCCCTATCATAATGAGATGGTGCTATGGCATGCATAAAAATCATCTGAAAGCGACGTGACACTTGTAGGTCATCTATCCATGAGGACGTTTATCAAAATGGTTGTACGCATTGCTGGTACGTTTTATACCCTCTGGAATGAGGAATGATCCGACACTTTATCCCCAATGATTCCGGTCAAAAACATGATGCCTGCACCTCCTTGCTAGCGATGAACTCCGTAAGGGGTTGGAGTTCCGTTGGGGTTCAAATCTTTGGCCCATCCATGCGGACCGGCAACAGTAGCACGGGTCTCATCTGTAAATAGGACACGTTGGAAACCATTTTAATGTTATTCTGTAGTCAAGCCATTCGTTTTCCCTATGTTTTTTGCTCAATGGGGGACTTGGAATAATTCGTATGTTCTTTTCATGTCATGAAACACATTACATCGTCCCTGCCTGGATTTTTGAGCGAGTCCAGCTTTTGCAAAAATTAAAGCACTCGTGCTATTGGGATTTCCGCTGACTTTCTTACGAATTTTGCGAATATCACGATGTGAAAGATTACTCGTGGTGGCGCAATTTTTTTCTGGATTTTATGTTTGGGTTGTTCAGGAATGAAGCTAAAGTTCTTGGATCTCATTCCAGCTCCATAGCTTAATATTTGATGAACAGTCCTTCTGCGAGTTCAGTAACAATCCTTTTCTTTTCGATAACCGTTAATCGCCCATTTTAGGGCATTTTAAAAAACCTTAACAAAGCGATGGAACGTAGAAATTACTTGATATTACATAATATGTCATGACTTCGGGAACATTGCATGGATTTGAAAACATTTTAGGAAATAACTGAACTTGCAACAGTCGTTAAATGATGCAATTTTCATTTTTTGTGACGTATGGGCACCCCAAACACAAACTTTATGCTATACCCAGTGAAATATTTGTATATTACTAATCTGCAATGAAGCGTTTGATTCAATTTTTATATATTAGTTGACTGTCAAAGAGGAGAAAACAAAAGCAGCAAAACTGAAGCTGGCCTACACACATTATTATAATTTTTTAATTTAAAATAGTGTTATTATATTCAACAAGCCTGCAAATGTTCATGTACTTTTGTCTCGATAGAAACAAAGATATAAACATTTTCATAGTTAATTTGGCTACCAATATATATATATATATATGTATATATATATATATATATATATATATATATATATATATATATATTATTGATCAGATTTTTTATAAAAAAAGCTAACTTCCAGAATTATGTAGTGAACTATTTGACATTCCCCCTTGATCTCGCACATTACTGGGATCATTAATTATCCAGACCCTATTTTTGCACTTTTTACAACATTAACCTGTTTTAATCATACTCATTTGTTTTTGTAGATTTACATATGAATAAAGAAAATATGTGATATTTCCCCAAAAGCTCTTATCTTGATGGAGGCCTGACAAAAACATGGTGCTATATTTAAAAAGATCTGTAATAATAGTAAGGGAAGGCTTGATTCCAAATACTTCTCATATTTTGCAGCTATTACCATTAGTTTTCATACATGAAGTAAATTTCACAGAGTATAAGGATTTTTTTTATATCTTAAATATTCATAGTTTTACCGCATTCAAGAGATTGACGAGACATTTCTCGCGGTTTTACTTTTAAATCCAGATTAATATATCCTAACGAAAATAAAAAATCATTGATCGAAATAAGCACCACCAGTATAAACACACGTTTGCCAACGCAAAACAAGTGTTTTTAGTCCATTAATGTAAAAACCTTGCGCTCGGTGATGAGATCGCTGAAGTTTTTTGTCTTACTATCGCTTAGTTTTTATAATTATTTTTCACGCCGATATATGTCGAGATGCGAGAAAAAGCGGTAGTCGTAGGTGAGAGGTTTAGAACGTAAGGTTGGTTTAGAAACGTGCGGTCGGGCATTGCGAAGGAGGGGAATTAGACCTTTTCTTTTGACTAAGCATGGTGATTATTGTCGACATTCTGATATATTTAATCCATTTGTTGACAGCACTTCGCCGTAATAATGTCACCTACATTAAAAAAAAACTATAATGATGAGACCGGTCGCAGACAAACAAACAGTCAGTAGATCCTTCTTTTGGGTCAACTCTGGCTTCGGGGAGTGTCGTGGAATTTGCTGGCGTCTAACATTGTGCTCTGCATCATCGGTTGTTGTAAGAATAGCATGTTTTATCGCAAGTCACACTCCAATAGAAAAACAGGTTGTTCTAATTGCGCTAAAGAACAAAAAGATCATGATGTCATTTCTTCTAGTTGTCGTTGACCGCCATTTTTATTTTTATTCTTCCCAATCTTTTTCAAGTGCTTGGAAATGGTCGTATACATTACCTCTAATTCAGAGGCAGGTTCCTAACGGTTGTGCATGAATTTGATTCAAATAAGGCTCATAATTGATCGTTTTCAACATGCGATATAGGGCTATTGCGTTTATCCTCTTCAAAGCCATCCACGCTGTCACCAAAATGGTTAGTGCTCCATTCTGCAATGAGTTCCTTGGCCAAAAGCCTCATAAATATGGCCAGCCGTTTCAGCAGTTTTTCGGTCTAGCTCGAATTTAAATAGAAAAATGTTCGAATTTGCTTCTGCCCATCTAGCTTTCTTTCTGATAAAAATACCTAGTTGTTTAAAAATGATTGTTAATTTAAACGATTAGACAGAGCCCCCAAACACGTTCTTTTAAATTATGTATACAGTAAAGTTATTTTAATGAACACTCTTTTAATACATCATTTGAGGTCAAAATTGAACATCTGGCAAGAACGTTCATCTCAACGTAATATATAGAGGAAGATAGATAGATAGAGAGAAAGGGAGAGAGAAAGGGAGCAATATATATATATATATATATATATATATATATATATATATAGAAAGAGAGAATGTGTGTGTATTGTGTGTGTTTATTTACTTACTCGAATGTGTAATCTTAGATTTCTTACTTCCAAGGTTCAGTTAATAAATAACACAGATTCATGAAACAAATTGTCTAATTAATAGCGATTGTTTTCCTTACCGATTTTATTTTTCAATAATTATTCATCATTCCTTGGTCTAATCGTATGAAATGATACCCGAGAGAGTTAATAGACAACCTATGTAATTTATGTGTGAAGCATCTTACCTGATATTTGGACTAATTGGACTCTGACTGATTGGGCGCCAAAGGGGAAATAAGCTTACATCATAATCATATTTTTTATCTCAAATATATATAAGCTTTAAAAGAAAATTTACTATTTTGGTCACCGTAAATGATTAATATTATTAATAGTGCTTGATTAATAATATTATTAGTGGCAGGGGGTCCTAACAATCCAATACAACGTGAGGCGTCATATCCATTCTGTAATTTTTGGAAGTACGCACGTAGTCAATATCTAAAATTTCAAATGAGAATAAATAATTCGTATTATATAGCTTATTCAAATTAGTGTTCACATCTTTACTTTAATGTTCAGGACGTTTCGGTCGATGTAACAGCTGGTCAAAATCATTGAATAATCAGCATAAGGCGGCCATCAGGTTGGCTTTAGACTTGTGGGAGGTAATGTTAGTGATGTTTTCGACGCATGACCAAAGTAGTCCAGAGAGTTCATATGCGATAAGAAAGGGGGCAAAAAAGAGGGGACAAAACGGGGCACATCTTCTATAGCAAAACCTAAGTCTTTTAGGATATTAATTCCGTCGACGAGTCCTGCTGTTACATCCAGGGTCTGTCAGTGACCACCTGATTGAACCAGGGAGTCACCACACTGTTAAGCACATCCAGATACGTTTTTGTGTTGACTTTCAAGCATACTTGGAAGATGTTAGAGTGCATGCTGTGACCCCCATGAGAAATCACACCAAAGACCATAACCGTGGGCGGAAATAGTGGAGATGGGCCGCCAGACGTTGAACTGTCCGTATTGCCATTTTGAGGATGCTGGCATTGGTTCTTTTGTCATAAAGTTGATCTGTAGAGAGCATGAGTTGTACAGCAGCATATCTCCGATCTCTTTCATTGTGTGACAGTCAGACATAATAGAAGCCTCCTGTCGCTTTCACGGTTTGTACCCAACGGATCAACTAGTAGATGGTCTGCAACAACATCATTAAAAAAGAAGACTAGTTTTATCAAACAGAAATGGAATTATGTCTTTTCTAGGGTGACATTTTATCGTTCTCCCATATATATATATATATATATATATATATATATATATATATATATATATATATATATATATATATATATATATATATATATATATATTAACAAAAGTACACATCGTTGACTGGGTTCAAAAACAGCCTACAGAAAATGGACTCTGATTTATGAAACTATGCTAGTTAATGAAACGGATGGGTTGTAGCTTCGAATTTGAGGGTATCAAAACCAAAGATAAATATCATGAAAGTAACAATAAAATAGATAAACCCCATAATTTATTGTACCATACCTGGTCACACTGAAACACTTATCACAATATTCTGTGGATCTATATTAACAAACCTTGTTAAACTTTGTGACGTATTTCCATTCTATGGAGGTCAGGTGCGAACGAACACGCCATAATTTTATTATACCATATTTCCTCAAACTGAAACATAATAATCAATGTATAATTACGGGGAGATATATGAAAAGGCTTTATAAAAGTATGTGTCTATTTCCATTCTATGGAGGCCAGGCGCGAACGCAGAACACACAATTTTATAATACCACCCCTATTTAAGTAAAACATACTCATCAAAGTATTATTATGTATATCTATATTAGAAACACTTGTAAACGGTTTTTTTTTACTTCCATTCTTTTGTGGACCAGGCGTGAATGCAGAGCCCACAATTTTAATGCATCATCATAATTATGCCAGATACAACCTACCCATTCCTGTGTCTCGATACATCTTCTATCATTATATTTGATCAGTTTTCTATAATAGTCAACCATATAGGAACCTATTCGTTACCAGACACACATACAGACTTTCGGCTATCTGGATATGAACGGGTCTAAAATGAACACTTTAGGGCAGGTATATAAAAGGGAGAGAAAAAAAGAGAACATCATATTGAATAAAGGAAATAAGGTTAACTTCCTCTATACAATCACGTCAGCAGATTTGAATCAGTCCGGAAAAATATGTTTAAAGACTGTAACTAACATATATAATTGCATTTATTTATTTTTATTTATGGTCATCTAACATTTCTATTTAATACCGAAACAGTTGCCACATCTGCTTAACTAAATTAGCGTTTTATTATTGTAGATGGTATGAAGCAATGCCAAAGGAAAATAACGAGAAATAAACCCTGAACAAGATCTTCTACCAACAGACATTTAGAAAAAGGTTCATTGATAACTATGATTCACGTTGAGGCTTTTGTTATGAACTCCGCCGGTAAAATGGCAATTCGACCAAACAACAACTGCAAACATTTTGAAATGTTTTTCTTAATTGTTCGATAGACGACATGGAATGTTGGACATAATGTATGTGTATATATATATATATATATATATATATATATATATATATATATATATATATAGTAAATTATAAAATATATATGGCGATTAAGCTACATTGAATATTCTGCGTTTCATCCAACTATAGGATTCGTCAGGCTTATGCGCGAATTCTGTCGTTGCTTCTTTTTTTTTATACATGTTGAGGATTACTAGTTGGCCACTCAGCTTTCTAGTATCCACCGCGCCCCTTCCTACCAGCCAATGTGCATGCATTTTATCAAACAAAGGATCTGATTTAGAGCTAGGTTAGTGTTTTTAGGTGGCCGTTCTGCTTCTTTTTTTTTCTTTTTTTTATATACATATATATATATATATACACCTATGTGTACACAATAATGCACATATATATACATTCCTGGTAGGAAGGGGCGCGGTGGATACTAGAAAGCTGAGTGGCCAACTAGTAATCCTCAACATGTATAAATAAAAGAAGCAACGACAGAATTCGCGCATAAGCCTGACGAATCCTATAGTTGGATGAAACGCAGAATATTGAGTGTAGCTTAATCGCCATATATATTTTATAAATTACTAACTAGCTCTACCTACGTAGTGAGCACTTTTGAAGTAAATACTTAAAGTTTACGCATAAATCTATACTTTCGTATAGTAAATTTATGTGAATAAATGAAATAGTTATATATATATATATATATATATATATATATATATTATTATTATTTTTTTCCTATAATAATTAAATACCTACAGACACTAGTGGTTCATCCTTTCGGGAATCTTCAGTGCAGGGTGTCACGATTAACATTAATCGACAGATTCGAACTCGGTAACACGAGCCACACACACACACACACACACACACATATATATATATATATATATATATATATATATATATATGTATATATATATATGTATAAATATATGCGTGCGCGTGTGTGTATTTTATGTGGGCACAATATATATACATATATATATATATATATGCCTAGTTGTATTTATAATATGTGTGCACAATATATATATATATATATATATATATATATATATATATATATACACACATATATATATATATAGAGAGAGAGAGAGAGAGAGAAAGAGAGATATGAGGGCGTGTGTATAATATGTGTCTCATATATATATATATATGCATACATATATAGGTATATATTATACACTCATGTTATACACACCCACCCACATATATGTATACAGAACTTTTAATTAATAAAAATATCTCTCTGTATTTCGTTATCTGTTCCCACTCTGCTTGGATACAGCCAAAATGTTAGATGCTATGTTATTTCTGTTAGCGTTTATTACTATGCTCGATTAAAGAGGCATCCGCTTAGCTATGCAACTGTCTCCATGTCATAGTGAAAGCGTATACATTATTTTCAGCTGTCGCCTCTGTTATGCACTACTAAAAATTGTTGTTATAGCAATGGGTAGTTCATTTGTATATGGTATTAAGATATTTTCACAATCCATTAACTCGCCTTGTATAAGATCTGCACTTGTTGGCACCATAAAATTGGATTTGAAGAGTATTATTTACTTCTGCATAGCAAAACACAGAGTACTCGCTTAGATAAGTAATCTAATAAAAAAAAATTCACTTATATTGGTATTGGGTAAACATTACCATTGTGTACTGATTATAGTGAAGTAATCTAATTTCCGCAAAGATACACATTTCTTTATCCATATATTCTTGGGGCATTTCG